>NC_068455.1:12719909-12732409 GCF_023373465.1 Oncorhynchus keta | reverse complement strand
CTGTTCTCTTTTGTGCTGCACTGCGCTGCTCTGCTCTGCTCTGCGTTGCTCTGTTCTGCGCTGTGCTGCGCTGTTCTGTTCTGTTCTGTTCTGTGCTGTTCTGTTCTGTGCTGTTCTGTGCTGTGCTGCGCTGTTCTGTTCTGTGCTTTGCTGTTCTGTGCTGTTCTGTTCTGTTCTGTGCTGTGCTGTTGTGTTCTGTGCTGTTCTGCTCTGTGCTGTTCTGTTCTGTGCTTTGCTGTTCTGTTCTGTTCTGTGCTGTTCTGCGCTGTGCTGTTCTGTTCTGTTCTGTGCTGTTCTGTTCTGTGCTGTTCTGTTCTGTTCTGTGCTGTTCTGTGCTGTTCTGTGCTGCGCTGTTCTGTTCTGTGCTTTGCTGTTCTGTTCTGTGCTGTTCTGTTCTGTGCTGTGCTGTTGTGTTCTGTTCTCTGCTGTTGTGTTCTGTACTGTGCTGTGCTGTTCTGCGCTGTGCTGTTCTGTTCTGTGCTTTGCTGTTCTGTTCTGTTCTGTGCTGTTCTGTTCTGTGCTGTTCTGTTCTGTGCTGTTCTGTGCTGTGCTGTTCTGTTCTGTGCTTTGCTATTCTGTTCTGTTCTGTGCTGTTCTGTTCTGTGCTGTTCTGTTCTGTGCTGTTCTTTTCTGTTCTGTGCTGTTCTGTGCTGTTCCTGTGCTGTGCTGTGCTGTGCTGTTCTGTGCTGTGCTGTTCTGTGCTGTGCTGTTCTGTGCTGTTCTGTGCTGTTCTGTGCTGTGCTGTGCTGTTCTGTGCTGTTCTGTTCTGTGGTTAGGGCATCAAAGGGCAGGCATTATATAATAGCATCAAAGCATTCCTGTTACCATGGAGCCACCAAAAGTGTTGTATTTGGAAGTCGCCCATTAGGTATAAATAATGGGGATATTATGATTAATTGACAGAGGAAGAAAATCTATTATTCTAATGTATTCCTTCCTCCCTCGATCCATTTGTCTCCTTCATTTGCCAGAAATACAGGGCTTGTGAATTACATCGTATTATGCCATATGTTAAAAGATGGAGACTGCAGGGTAACATTTTGATGATTTACAAAAGGTACACTATTTGAATAGAACAATATATAATAGGTCCAGGACCACCCTAATAGATTAGCAAGCGTTAAGCAAGCTAGAAGCAGTATAAGTAGCACATACTGTTGGTGATCTTATACTACAATATCTCAATGTTAATAACAGTCTCCGGTACAGAAAGTGATCAACATTAAGCATCAAATAAACAATTGTGTTCATTTCAATTTGTAAATCCAACAGTTATGCAGTGATTGCTCCGGTTTTCAGATGTGTTTGTTTGTAGTCGTGCTTGTGTTCTTTTTTAAAAATCAATCAGCTCACTGAGTGATACAAGTACTAACAAATACACCAACGATAGATTGGATAGGGTTGTAGTGGATAGTGGCAGGCAGAGTGGGAGTTATATTCAGACAAGGTGTACCTGGTGGTGCCCCACTTAGAATGAGTCCTTGAGTTTGAGCCTTACTTACTTCACTAACTTTTCACTCTTGATAAAGTAGACATGCATACAGATAATCACTACTATTTCATATATCAGCTGTTGACCATGTTTCGTTTAATATAAGATAATACTAATAACAATATATGCCATTTAACAGACGCTTTTATCCAAAGCAACTGACGGTCATGCATGCATACATTTAACGTATGGGTTGTCCCGGGAAACGACCCTCCTATCTTGGCGTTACAAGCCTCATGCTCTACCAACTGAACAATTTAACATCTTTCTTTGTCCTCATCTCATCTTACTGATAAATCTTGTAATGTCATGAGACCTACTACTTAAGTGTGTGTACTGTGTGTACACACTGGCGTCCATTCTAACACCACGGTGTCTTAACGTATTGGGCCGAGGTCCATATAGGATCATGCAGCATGTGGTTCTACAAGGCAGACCAGCCAGCTGGCATCTCATCGAATGCTTTCAAATGTTATTGGGCTATGTTTTATACAGCAATCTCAAAACCAGTTGTTGTGATCTCACTGCAATGCATAAAACCACCCCAATAGCCTTATATAGTAGAGGTCAACAGATATACATCGGTAGGGTTGAATTTCAGGGTTGCTATGACTCTGATTTCGTCTCCATGCAGCCTAGGAAAAACCGTCTAAACCACAAAGGGCAATGACTTCCCATCAAACAAATCCTAGAGTTGTCTCTTGATAAATCACAATATCAGTGGACCTCTATGTATATTGCCAGAGTGACGTGCTTTACGAGATCATTCAGATAAAATACACACTCACCATCTTGGAGCTCTATGCAAAGAAACAATAGATGTGACTCAACAGCAAACTATAACTCTGTCTCTGATTATCACACATGATCAATATCCCTCTCATACATAGGAAGTAGAAAAACGTAGGGCTTGATTTGTGAAATGAGGTGTAAAGAGGAGTCTTTCTTGTCAAAACAAGATGGATATAGATTGTAAAAAAATATCAACAGCAGATTGACCAAGGGAACAGGACATGTAAAAGAGAAATATATATCCATGCTAAATATTCAAACATGTTTTTCTATACTGTTGCATGCAGTGTATATATACGTTTACCTTCAATACATGGTTTTTGTCAACAAAAAGAAGTCATTTCTTCAGAACTCATGACTAGATTTGCTAAGCTATTGTCCCCGACTCGACAAGCTTGGGTTAAAAAAAGTAAACGTACAGCTAGCTCAAAAGGAATATAAGAGCGCGACAACAACAAAAACATTTTGAAAACATGCTTTCTGAGCATTGTTTCAAGTGATCAATATAGCTTTAGCTAATCAAATTCATCTTGATTATAAAAAATAATAATTGTGAGATCAAATGTGCCATGATAATTCAATTTACCTAGATCATCTTTGGTTGGCCAGGAGAATGTTTCAGAAAAAAAAAAACATAGTATTATTGTTTAGCTCCAGTAGATGCACAGAAACGTTCACCCTAAACTACTCATAATAGAAGAAATATATATCGTTCGAGTTTCATGAAGCTTCTAGACTTTTGAAACAAAAATACCAAAATTATATCAAATCTAAAAATCTTAATGCAGTTATTAGTTGAGACAACATCAAGTATACCATGTTAGTTTACAATGTAAGTCATCAAACCCTTCTGAAGAAACCATTATTATACTCTATCATATCTACCTGAGCAGTTTTTCATGTAGTTCATGTTCTCCAGCGGGTGCCCTGGGATGCGGCACTGGAACCTGTACTGCCAAAACTCAGGGAACCACGGGTTCCTGGTGTTGGTGTGGAGGCGGAGCTTCAGGAAGTAATCATCAAAAGACGTCACCTCCTCCGACTGCAGCTTCACAGTGATCCCGCCCACAGCCTCCTGTTCATAGCCCTCAACCACCTCATCTCTGTCTGCCCAGCCATCACTGTGGAGAGAGACACAGTAGCTTTGTAGTAACATCACTGTTAGGACTACTCTTTACCACCCTTAAATGGGTGGTCCTTTAGAGCGTTTCAATGGCATCCTAAAAAATACGTTTGGAACGGTTTTACATAAATCTGTCAGGGACTGAGACAAAAGGTTTTTGTTTGCCTACATCGAAGAGACAGACGTCGTAGAGTCTGAGGGATGTAGCAAGACAGCATCTTCAAGCGTCACAACAAAAGCTGAAGCTATGGTGTGACAAAACCGCAAGAGAAAGAGAACTGAAGTCCGGGTGTTACTACTCTAACATTCTGGGACAAGTAAAGTGCTTGCCAAGTGGCAAGGGCCTCAAAAAGTGGTCAGCAAGACAGGACCAATATAAACTATGAGATCCTCTTTGTCCCAAACAAAGAATATTGCAGAGAGTATCAGAAGTAAAGTTAATGAATATAGTCTCTGTGTTGCGTGCACTCATGTCATAGCTTAGGGAGGAGAGATGAGCGTGCGCTCCAGGACACAAAAACATCACAGTAACATCATCACAGCTTCTTGCTCAAAGACTTCCACCACCTTACTATGCCCAGCCATCACTATAGGGGCCAGGACAGCTGAATCAGTATCATACAGATGCAGGATCTTAATTTGAGCCAGTTGCTACAGCAATAAAATAATCCTGCAGCAACAGGAAATGTGAATTATTATGTGGATTATAACTAATGGACATTGTTGTAGGGGATGATAGATTTTTGTTAGGGAAAATCAAGTCTGAAATTTCAAAGTGGAAATTACAAACTTTAGGAGCCTTTTAAAAACTCAAGTTTTCATTTCCTAAATTCTTAGCAACCAAAGAGTGATCAAATTAAGATCTCACATCTGTTTAAACTTCGAATGACACTCCTTGCAGTCTTGCCAGGGGAATATGCTAATGATACAAAAATTAAACAATTGAATGAATGTCCTCCACCCTTCTCCAGCATGGCAACATCACCAGTATATAGCCATCTGTTTCACAGCACTACACACACACTATGTGCCAAGAACTTGCTGCTCTGACGTCAGCACATAGAAGTCATCACACAAACCATAGTAGGAACAAAACACACTCGACGAGGCCAAATCACTTTGATGTGGGACACAGAACTGTTGTATTGTCTAACCTTTCCATAGATGGAAGGAACCCTATATACCCAAATCAAAGACAATGACAAATGTAATGTCAGCATTCAAGGAAAAAGCCCTCTGGTATTTAGAAAAGGCCAATTGTCTCCTCGAGGGACCACACACACATGTAGTGTGCAAAAAATTGATACTCTACTCTACTGTACTCTTCTATACTCTACTGTGCTCTACTGTAGTCTACTGTGCTCTACTGTAGTCTACTCTAATTTACTCTACACTACTATCCTCTACTGTACTGTGCTCTACTTTAGTCTACTCTACTGTACTTTACTATACTCTACTCTACAGTACTGTACTGTATTGTACGCTACTCTCCTGTACTCTATTGTACTGTACTGTACTCTACTCTACTCTCCTGTACTCTATTGTACTGTACTCTACTATTGTATTCTACTCTAATGTACTCTACTCTACTGTACTGTACTCTACTCTACACTTTACTCTACTGTATTGTACTCTAATCTACTGCACTCTACTGTACTGTAATCTATTGTACTCTAGAGCAGTGGTTCCCAAACTTTTTATAGTCCCGTACCTCTTCAAACATTCAACATCCAGCTGCGTACCCCCTCTAGCACCAGGGTCAGCACACTCTCAAATGTTGTTTTTTTGCCATCATTGTAAGCCTGCCACACACACACTATACAATACATTTATTAAACATAAGAAGGAGAGTGAGTTGTTGTCACAACTGGCAAGTGGGAAGTGACAAAGAGCTATTATTGGACAAGGGCACAAATAATAATACTAATCAATCATTTAGCTCTTTATTTAACCATCTTACATATAAAAACGTATTTGTTAATCGAAAACTGTGAATAACTCACCACAGGTTAATGAGAAGGGTGTGAAATAACTGCAATGTTGGGTTGTATTGGAGAGAGTCTCAGTCTTAAATCAGTCTCAGTCTCAGTCTTAAATCACAGCCTGTGCCTGTATTTAGTTGTCATGCTAGTGAGGGCCGAGAATCCACTTTCACGTAGGTATGTGGTTGCAAAGGGCGTCAGTGTCTTAACAGCGCAATTTGCCAAGGCAGGATACTCTGAGCTCAGCTCAATCCAGAAATCTGGCAATTCAATTTTCACAGAACAGCTTGTTGCAATTTCGATGAGGCTCTCCTGTTCAGATATGGGTAAGTGGACTGGAGGTAGGGCATGAAAGGGATAATGAATCCAGTTGTTTGTCTCATCCATTTCAGGAAAGTGCCTAATTGCTCACCCAACTCACTCAGGAGCTTCGCTATGTCACATTTGACATTGTCAGTAAGGTTGAGTTCATTTGCACACAAACAATCATACAATGATGGAAAGACCTGTGTGTTGTCCTTGTTAATGCAGACAGAGAAGAGCTCCAACTTCTTTCTTTTTTTTCTTCTTTTTTTTAACCTTTATTTAACTAGGCAAGTCAGTTATTTTCAATGACAGCCTAGGAACAGTGGGTTAACTGCCTGTTCAGGGGCAGAACAACAGATTTGTACCTTGTCGTCTTGGGGGTTTGAACTTGCAACCTTCCGGTTACTAGTTCAACACGCTAACCACTAGGCTACAATACCCATAGCCTCAATTTTGTCCGCACATTGAATATAGATGCGGAGCGTCCCTGTAATCCTAGATTCAGATAATTCAGGTGAGAAAAAACATCCCCCAGATGGGCCAGTCCTGTAAAAATCTCATCATCATACAAACGGTCAGACAAGTGAAAATTACGGTCAGTAAAGAAAACTTTAAGCTCATCTCTCAATTAAACATTTTTTTTGTCAATATTTTGCCCCTTGATAACCAGCTGTATGTTGTAAAAGTGTTACATGGTCGCTGCCAATATCGTTGCATAGTGCAGAAAATAAACAAGAGTTTAGGGGCCTTGCTCCCTGTCATGGGTTTTGCGCCATCAGTACAGATACCAACATGAGCAACAGCTACATACGGACCGTTTCTGCGAGAGAGTAACTGTTGATGTGATTGGATGTTAATTATTTGACTAGGCCACCTGTATTTGACATTGTGTTGTTATTTAAATGTGAATCATATTAATTATTATTTGATGTAGCCCTACGGCTTTGTGGGTAGCCCAGTTTGGGAATACCTGCTCCAGAGTACTCTACTCTACTGTACTGTAATGTGCTGTACTGTACTCTAATGTACTGTACTTTACTCAACTGTACTGTCCTCTACCATACTCTACTGTACTCTATTGTACTGTACTGTACTGTACTCTAATGTACTGTACTCTACTGTACTCTATTGTATTGTACTGTCCTGTACTGTACTCTACTGTACTCTATTGTATTGTACTGTACTGTACTGTATCCTCTATAGTACGCCACTGTCCTGTACTCTACTGTACTCTACTGCACTCTACGGTACTCTATTGTACTGTACTGTACTCCACTCTACTGTACTCTACTCTACTTTACACTCTCTATAAAATGTTGTTTCAAGAGAATATGACTAACTATGTTACTTTTCAAACCAAATTAAGCTCAGTTAAGGATGTGTTGGCCAAAGCAGTGGTGGCAGAAATAAGTCAAATGGTTGATGATGGGTCTACTGATCAGTATAGTAAAATGTTCGATGATGGGTCTACTGATCAGTATAGTAAAATGTTCGATGATGGGTCTACTGATCAGTATAGTAAAATGTTCGATGATGGGTCTACTGATCGGTATAGTAAAATGTTATACTCTACTGTACTTTACTCTAATCTACTCCACTGTGCTCTACTGTACTTTACTCTACTGTACTCTACTCTACTATACTCTACTCAACTCTACTTGACTGTACTGTAATCTACTCCACTGTGCTCTACTGTACTTTACTCTACTGTACTCTACTATTCTCTACTCAACTCTACTTGACTGTACTGTAATCTACTATACTGTACTCTACTCTGCTCGACTGTACTGTACTCTACTCAACTGTACTGTGCTCTACTCAACTATACTGTGCTCTACTGTACTGTACTTAACTATTCTCTACTGTACTCTAATATACTGTACTCTACTCTACTGTATTCTACTGTACTCTACTGTTCTGCACTCTACTGACCTCTACTGTACTGTACTCAACTCTACTGTGATGTACTCTACTATACTGTACTCTACTCCACTCGACTGTACTGTACTCTACTCAACTGTACTGTACTCTACTGCACTCTACTGTACTATTTTGTATTGTACTCTACTCTACTGTACTGCACTCTACTGTACTGCACTCTACTGAACATGACTGTACTGTACTCTACTATCCCATACTCTACTGTACCCTACTCTACTGTACTGTTCTTAACTCTTCTCTACTGTACTGTATTCTACTGTACTGTACTGCACTCTACTGTACTGCACTCCAATCGACTGTACTGTACTCTACAAGAGCGCACTGTACTCTACTCAACCGTACTGTGCTCTACTCAACTGTACTTTACTCTTCTCTACTGTACTGCACTCAACTGTACTGCACTCTACTCAACTCTACTGTACTGTACTATACTATTCTCTACTGTACTCCACTGTGCTCTACTCGACTGTACTCTACTCCACTGTAATCTATTGTACTATACTCTACTGTACTCTACTGCACTCTAGTGTACTCTATTGTACCGTACTCCGCAGTATTGTATTGTACTGTACATTACTCTACTCTACTGTAATTTACTCTAATCTACTCGACTCTACTGTACTCTACTTTACTCTACTGTACTCTAATATACTCTACTCTACTGTACTGTACTCTACTGAACTCTACTGTAAAGTACTCTACTGTGATGTACTCTACTATACTCTACTCTACTCTACTCCACTCGACTGTACTGTACTGTACTCTACTCAACTGCACTGCACTCTACTCAACTGTACTGTGCTCTACTCAACTGTACAGTGCTTTACTCTACTGTACTGTATTGTACTCTACTATACTGTACTATACTATCCCGTACTCTACTGTACTCTACTCTACTGTACTGTACTCTACTCGAATGTGCTCTACTCGACTGTACTGTACTCAACTGTTCTGTGCTTTACTGTACTCTACTGTACTCTACTCTGCTGTACTCTACTGCACTCTACTACACTGTACTCGACTCAACTTAAATGTACTGCACTGTACTGTACTCTACGGTACTCTATTGTACAGTGCTGTACTGTAATCCACTGTGCTCTACTCTACTGTACTCTACTCTACTGTACTGTACACTAATGTACTGTACTGTACTGTATACTACTGTACTGTACTGTACTCTACTCTGCTGTACTCTACTGTATTGTACTGTACTCTACTCTACTGTACTGCACTGTACTGTACTTTGGATAAAAGCCTCTGCAACAGTAAGTGGCATATTCACTGCATGAATGAGGTCCACCCTGACAACAAGCCTTTCCTCTCATTCTCCACACAGCTTACTGCACTGCTCTGCAAAACAATCTTTTTTCAGTTGCAAGTCTCCTTGACCCAGAAAGAAGGGATGGTCATCACCAGCCCCCTCAATCATCTAGATCTGTGTAAGTCAAAGTCGGGTCACAATCCCAGGTAACTGCAGTAGGGTTGCCACTTTCATTTGACTAAATGTTTTCAATGTTTTTCATTTTGATAAAAGATTTGAATGCAAGGAATTCAAGGTTATTTGTTAATGTACAAATTTACATTTTAAAGTTGTGTCATCAGATTTGGTGTGGGGTGGGGTCGTGCAGCGTGGTGTGGGGTGGGGTCGTGCAGCGTGGTGTGGGGTGGGGTCGTGCAGCGTGGTGTGGGGTGGGGTCGTGCAGCGTGGTGTGGGGTGGGGTCGTGCAGCGTGGTGTGGGGTGGGGTCGTGCAGCGTGGTGTGGGGTGGGGTCGTGCAGCGTGGTGTGGGGTGGGGTCGTGCAGCGTGGTGTGGGGTGGGGTCGTGCAGCGTGGTGTGGGGTGGGTTCGTGCAGCGTGGTGTGGGGTGGGGTCGTGCAGCGTGGTGTGGGGTGGGGTCGTGCAGCGTGGTGTGGGGTGGGGTCGTGCAGCGTGGTGTGGGGTGGGGTCGTGCAGCGTGGTGTGGGGTGGGGTCGTGCAGCGTGGTGTGGGGTGGGGTCGTGCAGCGTGGTGTGGTGTGGGGTCGTGCAGCGTGGTGTGGGGTGGGGTCGTGCAGCGTGGTGTGGGGTGGGGTCGTGCAGCGTGGTGTGGGGTGGGGTTGTGCAGCGTGGTGTGGGGTGGGGTCGTGCAGCGTGGTGTGGGGTGGGGTCGTGCAGCGTGGTGTGGGGTGGGGTCGTGCAGCGTGGTGTGGGGTGGGGTCGTGCAGCGTGGTGTGGGGTGGGGTCGTGCAGCGTGGTGTGGGGTGGGGTCGTGCGTCTAGCTTGTACGGTGCCTTGCGGAAGTATTCACCCCCTTGGCGTTTTTCCTATTTTGTTGCATTACAACCTGTAATTTAAATAGATTTTTATTTGGATTTCATGTAATGGAAATCCAAATAAAAAATAGTCCAAATTGATAGTCCAAATTGATGAAGTGAAATGAAATAAAATCACATATTTCAAAGAATTATACAAAAACAAAACGTAAATGTGGTGTGTGCATATGTATTCACCCCCTTTGCTATGAAGCCCCTAAATAAGATCTGGTGCAACCAATTACCTTCAGTCATATAATTAATTAAATAAAGTCCACCTGTGCGCAATCTAAGTGTCATATGATCTGTCACATGATCTCAGTATATATACACAGCTTCTGAAAGGCCCCAGAGTCTGCAACACCACTAAACAAGGGGCACCATCAAGCAAGTGGCACCATGAAGACCAAGGAGCTTCAAACAGGTAAGGGACAAAGTTGTGGAGAAGTACAGATCAGGGTTGGGTTATAAAAAAAATATCCAAAACTTTGAACATCCCACAGAGCACCATTAAATCCAGTATTAAAACATTGAAAGAAAATGGCACCACAACAAACCTGCCAAGAGAGGGCCACCCACCTAAACTCACGAACCAGGCAAGGAGGGCATTAATCAGAGAGGCAACAAAGAGACCAAAGATAACCCTGAAGGAGCTGCAAAGCTCCACAGCGGAAATTGGAGTATCTGTCCATAGGACCACTTTAAGCCGTACACTCATCAGAGCTGGGCTTTACAGAAGAGTGGCCAGAAAAAAGCCATTGCTTAAAGAAAATAATAAGCAAACATGTTTGGTGTTCGCCAAAGGGCATGTGGGAGACTCCCCAAACAAATGGAAGAAGGTACTCTGGTCAGTTGAGACTAAAATGTAGCTTTTTGGCCATCAAGAAAAACACTATGTCTGGCACAAACCCAACACCTCTCATCATCGGCAGGAACTGGGAAACTGGGCAGAATTGAAAGGAACGATGGTTGGCACTAAATACAGGGAAATGAAATTCTTGAGGGAAACCTGTTTCAGTCTTCCAGAGATTTGAGACTGGGACGGAGGTTCACCTTCCAGCAGGACAATGACCCTAAGCATACTGCACTCGAATGGTTTAAGGGGAAACATTTAAATGTCTTTGAATGGCCTAGTCAAAGCCCAGACCTCATTCCAATTGATAATCTGTGGTATGACTTAAATAATGCTGTACACCAGCAGGAACCCATTCAACTTGAAGGAGCTGGAGCAGTTTTGCCTTGAAGAATGGGCAAAAATCACAGTGGCTAGATGTGCCAAGCTTATAGAGACATACCCCAAGAGACTTGCAGCTGTAATTGCTGCAAAAGGTGTCTCTACAAAGTATTGAGTTTGGGGGGGTGAATAGTTATGCACGGTCAAGTTTTCCGTTTTTTTGTCTTATTTCTTGTTTGTCTCACAACATTTTTTATTTTGCATCTTCAAAGTGGTAGGCATGTTGTGTAAATTAAATGATACAAATCCCCCAAAATCTATTTAAATTCCAGGTTGTAAGGCAACAAATTAGGAAAAATGCCAAGGGGGTGAATACTTCCGCATGGCACTGTATGGCTCGCTGGGCGAACCCCCCCCCCAACAAAACCCTACCATTCTGTACTAACTGTAATTTTTATTCAGACATATGGAACAACACAAACATAAGACTCATAAATATGAAAAAGAAGTACCAAAGACCAATAGAAACAAGTTGTAGCATATAAATTCAAATAAAAAAGAGAATTTAATTATTACACCCTATTAATAACACATCAGACATCCCCCAGACAGCCCCCTCCCCGTCTCGTACTTCTGAGCGGGAGACCTTCCCAGGCAGTAGCCTGCCTAGCTCACAAACTAGAATCAGGGCGCCGACTCCAACAAGTTTAACAGTCCCACAGTCCCACAGTCCCACAGTCCTACAGTCCCACAGTCCCACAGTCCTACAGTCCCACAGTCCCACAGTCCCACACGGTGACATGATATCATTGACGTGACGTGCAAACGAGCGATAGAAAACCGATCACACAAATGTCACCATTCCAAATATTTGTATTTAATTTTTTGTTGCGGCCGCCCATGCCGTCCCCGGCAAGATGCCGTCCTGGGCTGCTGCCCTGGGCTGATGCCGTCCTGGGCTGATGCCGCCCTGGGCTGATGCCGCCCTGGGCTGATGCCGCCCTGGGCTGATGCCGTCCTGGGCTGCTGCCCTGGGCTGATGCCGTCCTGGGCTGATGCCGTCCTGGGCTGATGCCGTCCTGGGCTGATGCCGTCCTGGGCTGATGCCGTCCTGGGCTGATGCCGCCCTGGGCTGATGCCGCCCTGGGCTGATGCCGCCCTGGGCTGATGCCGTCCTGGGCTGATGCCGTCCCGGGCTGATGCCGTCCCGGGCTGATGCCGCCCCGGGCTGATGCCGCCCCGGGCTGATGCCGCCCCGGGCTGATGCCGCCCCGGGCTGATGCCGTCCCGGGCTGATGCCGCCCCGGGCTGATGCCGCCCCGGGCTGATGCCGTCCTGGGCTGATGCCGCCCTGGGCTGATGCCGCCCTGGGCTGATGCCGCCCTGGGCTGATGCCGCCC
>NC_068455.1:12682409-12714909 GCF_023373465.1 Oncorhynchus keta | reverse complement strand
TACAATCGGATGAAGTTTAAGACACTTTGTATTATAACTTTACCTGTAATTTTTGCCAACAAGCCAAACACAACAGCATTGCAACCCATATCTAGTGGCTGGCTGCATTTCAACCTTTCAGTCTGCTTGTTATCACTCTATTTCAGAGACGGAAGTGCCATGTCACTGTATCTCACTGTATTTAATAATAATAATAATAAAAAATACTAATCATTCTGCTCATCGGTCTGGTAAATAACGAAGGTGCACCAGAACAGAAATGTAATTGAGTTTTAATCAGTTCATCACCAAGTCTCCCTCACTGCAGACAGATCAGAGGTATGTTTCCTGCATCCCAAATGGCACGCTATTCCCTTTATAGTGCACTGCTTTTGACCAGGGCCTATAGGGCTCTGGTCAAAAGTAGTGCACTGTGTAGGGAATATTCTGCAATAGGACACACACTGTGACTATGAGGAACGTTCATATGCACATCAGGCAGGCAGCTATGACCCTGATGTCATTCAGACACCTCATCACCTGGAACTGGAATCTTAATTACTGTATAATAATCTACAGACCAGCAAAGATTTGTATAACTAACCCAAGATAGACCACAGCACGTCATTTCCAATGGGAGTAAATTAATCCCAGTTGGAAGAACAAGCAAGGAGATTGGCAGAACCAAGCACGAGCTAGTGAGATCCTGTTGGTGCATTTGAGCATTTATTTGCACATTTCCATTAGGGAACACCTACTCTGTGAAGTGCAGCGTGTGCAAAACTCAATTCACCCTTGAACTTCTTTTTAACAACGTAACTTTTTGAAACTTTGGCAAAGGCTAAAGTCTACAAAAGGCAGTCCATATTCTAGTTTTGTAAACAGAAAACTGTATGGAGATCAAATGTTTTATTGATATGAAAATTAGCAGAACATCGGACAAAATCCATCTCGCACCATCTTCTCCCACTGCTAGCCACTGGGCTTCCTCTCATCACCATATTTTGTAGTGAGTGGAAACGCCAACCGGATGCTTCACTTTTATACGTCTGGTGAAATATCTGTCTCATTGTTCTATCTGTGGCAGCACTGTACTGCAGAACAAAACTGTAGCTACAGAAGCTGAGGATTGTCTTGGTCTCCAGGTCTCATATGCTGTAGATTACCTGCTACCACCTCCCCAGTAAGATGCAGATATCTGAAGGACTTGGTTCACAAAATAGTTAGTGAGTAGTGGGTTGTGAGAGTGAGTAGTGGAAAGTCGATAGTGAATAGTGAGTAGCAGGCTGTGGTAGTGAATAGTGAGCAGTGGGTTGTGGTAGCGAATAGCGAGTAGCAGGTTACGATAGTGAATAGCGAGTAGTGGGTTGTGATAGTGAATAGTGAGCAGTGCATTGTGGTAGCAAATAGTGAATAGAGGGTTGTGGTAGCGAATAGTCAATAGTGAGTAGTGGTTGTGGTAGTGAATAGCGAGTATCAGGTTGTGATAGTGAATAGTGAGTGGTGGGTTGTGGTAGTGAGCAGTGAGCATTGGGATGTGGTAGTGAATAGTGAGTAGTGGGTTGTAGTTGTGAATAGTGAAAAGTGGGTTGTGACAGGGAACAGTGAGTAGTGGGTTGTGATAGTGGGTAGTGGGTTGTGCTGGTGAATAATGAGTAGTAGGTTGTGGTAGTGAATAGTGAGAAGGGGGTGGGTTGTGGAAGTGAATAGTGAGTAGTGGGTTGTGGTTGTGAGTAGTGGGTTGTGGTAGCGAATAGTGAGTAGTGGGTTGTGGTGGTGAATAATGAGCAGCGGGTTGTGGTGGTGAATAGTGTTTAGTAGGATGTGATAGTGTCACGTTCTGACCCTAGTTCTTGTGTTATTTGTTTGTTTTAGTTGGTCAGGACGTGAGTTGGGTGGGCATTCTATGTTTTGTGTTTCTAGGTTGGTTTTGTGTGTTCGGCCTAGTATGGTTCTCAATCAGAGGCAGGTGTCGTTAGTTGCCTCTGATGGAGAATCATACTTAGGTAGCCTGGGTTTCACTGTTGTTTTGTGGGTGATTGTTTCCATGTCTGTGTTTGTTCGCCACACGGGACTGTTTCGGTTTTGTTCAAGTTTATTGTTTTGTATTTGTGTTCATGTTGAGTTTTTCATATTAAAAACCATGGACACTTACCACGCCCCATCTTGGTCCGAGCCTTGCTACACCTCTTCAGAGGAAGAGGAGGAAAACCTTTACAGATAGTGAATATGGAGTAGTGGGGTGTGGTTGTGAATAGTAAACAGCAGGTTGTGGTAGTGAGTAGTGATCAGTGAGCAGTGGGTTGTGATTGTGGTAACGAATAGTGAATAGTGAGTAGTGGGTTGTGAATAGAGAGTAGTGGGTTGTGATAGTGAATGGTGAGTAGTGGGTTGCGGTTGTGGAAGTGAATAGGGAACAGTGGGTTGTAGTAGTGAACAGTGGGTAGTAGTTTGCAGTAGTGAATAGTGAGCAGTTGCTTGTGGTAGTGAATAGGGAGTAGTGGGTTGTGATTGTGGATAGTAAGTTGTGAGTAGTGGGTTGTGGTAGCGAATAGTGAGTAGTGGGTTGTGGTTGTGAAAAGTGAGTAGTGGGTTGTGGTAGTGAATAATGCATAGCAGATTGTGGAAGTGAATTTTGAGTAGTGGGGTGTTGTAGTGAGTAGTGGGTTGTGGTGGTGAATAGTGAGTAGTAGGTTGTGATAGTGAATAGGGAGTTGTGGTTGTGAATAGTGCATAGTGGGATGTGGTCGTGAAAAGTGAGCTGTGGGTTTTGGTAGTGAATAGTGAGCAGTGGGACGTGGTATTGAATAGTGAGCAGGGCGTTGTGGTAGTGAAAAGTGAGTTTTGGGTAGTGAAACGTGAGTAATGAATAGTGGGTTGTAGTAGTGAATAGTGAGCCGTGGATTGTAGTAGTGAATAGTGAGCAGTGGGTTGTGGTAGTGAATAGTGGATTGCGAATAGGGAGTAGTGGGTAGTGAAGAGTGAGTAGTGGGTTGTGGTACTAAATAGTGAGCAGTGGATTGTGGTAGTGAATAGTGAGCAGTGGGTTGTAGAAGTGTATAGTGAGAGGCGGGTTGCGGGTTGCGGTAGTGAATAGTGAATAGCGGGTAGTGAGTATTGAGTAGTGGGTTGTTGGATTGAATAGTGAGTCGTGGGTTGCGGCTGTGAATAGTGAGTCGTGGGTTGTGGTTGTGAATAGTGAATAGCGGGTAGTGAGTATTGAGTAGTGGGTTGTGGTAGTGAATAGTGAGTAGTAGGTTGTTGGATTGAATAGTGAGTCGTGGGTTGCGGCTGTGAATAGTGAGTCGTGGGTTGTGGTTGTGAATAATGCGTATTTGGTTAAGGTAGTGAATAGTGAGTAGTGGGTTGTGGTAGTGAATAATGTGCAATGGGTTGTGGTATTGAATAGTGAGCAGTGAGCAGTGGGTTGTGGTAGTGAATAATGAATAGCAGGTTGTGGACGTGAGCAGTGAGCAGTGGGTTGTTGTAGTGAATAGTGAGTAGTGGGTTGTGGTGGTGAATAGTGAGTAGTTGTTTGTGATAGTGAATAGGGAGTTGTGGGTTGTGGTTGTGAATAGTGCATAGTGGGATGCGGTAGTGAAAAGTGAGTTGTGTGTTGTGGTAGTGAATAATGAAAAGCAGGTTGTGGTAGAGAATAGTGAGCAGTTTGTTGTTGTAGTGAATAGTGAGTAGTAGGTTGTGATAGTGAATATGGAGTAGTGGGTTGTGGTTGTGAATAGTCAGTAGTGAGTAATGGGTTGTGGTAGCAAAATGTGAATAGTGAGTAGTGGGTTGTGGTTGGGATTAGTGAGCAGTGGGTTGTGTTAGTGAATAGTCTGTAGTATGTTGTTGCAGTAAATAGTGACCAGTTGGTTGTTGTAGTGAATAGGGAGTAGTGGGTTATGGTTGTGAATAGCGCGTAGTGGTTTGTGGTGGTGAATAGTGAGTAGTAGATTGTGGTAGTGAATAGGGAGTAGTGGGTTGTGGTTGTGAATAGTGCGTAGGTGGTTGTGGTGGTGAATAGTGAGTAATGGGTTGTGGTAGCAAATAGTCAGTAGTGGGTTGTGGTTGTGAACAGTGAGCAGTGGGTTGTTGTAGTGAATAGTGAGTAGTGGGTTGTGGTAGTGAACAGTGAGCATTGGGTTGTGGGAGTGAATAGTGGTTTGTCGTTGTGAGTAATGAGTAGTCGGTCGTGGTAGTGAATTATGAGCAGTGAGTTGTCGTAATGAATAGTGAGTTGTGGGTAGTGAAAAGTTAGTAGTGGGTAGTGAGTAGTGGGTAGTGAATAGTGAGTAGTGGATTGTGGTCGTGAAAATTGAGTAGCGGGTTGCGGCAGTGAATAGTGAATAGCAACTGTAAATCAACTGTATCAACTGTAAATTTCAGTGTTCCTCGAGGTTCCGTTTTAGGACCACTATTGTTTTCACTGTATATTTTACCTCTTGGGGATGTCATTCGAAAACATAATGTTAACTTTCACTGCTATGAAGATGACACACAGCTGTACATTTCAAGGAAACATGGTGAAGCCCCAAAATTGCCCTCGGTAGAAGCCTGTGTTTCAGACATAAGGAAGTGGATGGCTGCAAACGTTCTACTTTTAAACTCGGACAAACCAGAGATACTTGTTCTAGGTCCCAAGAAACAAAGATATATTCTGTTGAATCTGACAATTAATCTTGGTGGTTGTACAGTCGTCTCAAATAAAACTGTGAAGGACCTCAGTGTTACTCTGGACCCTGATCTCACTTTTGACAAACATAACAAGTGTCACGCCTTGGTCTTAGTATTTTGTGTTTTCTTTCTTTATTTGGTCAGGCCAGGGTGTGACATGGGTTATTGTGGTGTGTTTTTGTCTTAGGAGTTTTGTGGGGTGTCTACGTAGTCTATGGCTGCCTGAGGCGGTTCTCAATCAGAGTCAGGTGATTATCGTTGTCTCTGATTGGGAACCATATTTAGGCAGCCATATTCTGTGAGTGTTTCGGGGGTGATTGTTCCTGTCTTTGGGTTTGCACCAGATAGGGCTGTTTCGGTTTTCGTTATTTCATTTAGTTATTTTTGTAGTTTCTGTTTGTATAGTTTTTCCTTCATTAAAATATCATGAATCATCATCACGCTGCATTTTGGTCCGATCCTTGTTCTACCTCTTCGGCAGAGGAGGAGATAGAAGAGAGCCGTTACAACAAGACTGTTTCAAGGACAGCTTTCAGAAACGTTCTGTCCAAAAATGATGCAGAAAAATTAATCCATGCTGTTGTTACTTCTAGGTTAGACTACTGCAAAGCTCTAGTTTCCGGCTACCCGGATAAAGCACTAAATAAACTTCAGTTAGTGCTAAATACGGCTGCTAGAATCCTGACGAGAACCCAAAAATCTGATCATATTACTCCAGTGCTAGCCTCCCTACACTGGCTTCCTGTTAAGGCAAGGGCTGATTTCAAGGTTTTACTGCTAACCTACAAAGCATTACATGGGCTTGCTCCTACCTATCTTTCCGATTTGGTCCTGCCGTACATACCTACACGTACGCTACGGTCACAAGACGCAGGCCTCCTAATTGTCCCTAGAATTTCTAAGCAAACAGCTGGAGGCAGGGCTTTCTCCTATAGAGCTCAATTTTTATGGAATGGTCTGCATACCCATGTGAGAGACGCAGACTCGGTCTCAACCGTTAAGTCTTTACTGAAGACTCATCTCTTCAGTGGGTCATATGATTGCGTGTAGTCTGGCCCAGGAGTGTGAAGGTGAATGGAAAGGCTCTGGAGCAACGAACCGCCCTTGCTGTCTCTGCCTGGCCGGTTCCCCTCTCTCCACTGGGATTCTCTGCCTCTAACACTCTATTACAGGGGCTGAGTCACAGGCTTACTGGTGCTCTTTCATGCCGTCCCTAGGAGGGGTGCATCACTTGAGTGGATTGAGTCACTGACGCGATCTTCCTGTCTGGGTTGGCGCAACCCCTTGGGTTGTGCCATGGCGGAGATCTTTGTGGGCTATACTCGGCCTTGTCTCAGGATGGTAAGTTGGTGGTTGAAGATATCCCTCTAGTGGTGTGGGGGCTGTGCTTTGGCAAAGTGTGTGGGGTTATATCCATCCTGGCCCGTCCGGGGCCTGTCCGGGGCCTGTCCGGGGATATCATCGGATAGGACCACAGTGTCTCCTGACCCCTCCTGTCTCAGCCTCCAGTATTTATGCTGCAGTAGTTTATGTGTTGGTTGCTAGGGTCAGTTTGTTATATCTGAAGTACTTCTCCTGTCTTATCCGGTGTCCTGTGTGAATTTAAGTATGCTCTCTCTAATTCTCTCTTTCTCTCTTTCTTTCTCTCTCTTGGAGGACCTGAGCCCTAGGACCATGCCCAGTCCACCTGGCCGTGCTGCTGCTCCAGTTTCAACTGTTCTGCCTGTGGCTATGGAACCCTGACCTGTTCACCGGACGTGCTACTTGTCCCAGACCTGCTGTTTTCAACTCTCTAGAGACAGCAGGAGTGGTAGAGATACTCTTAATGATCAGCTATGGAAAGCCAACTGACATTTACTCCTGAGGTGCTGACTTGCTGCACCCTTGACAACTACTCTGATTATTATTATTTGACCATGCTGGTCATTTATGAATATTTGAACATCTTGGCCATGTTCTGTTATAATCTCCACCCGGCACAGCCAGAAGAGGACTGGCCACCCCTCATAGCCTGGTTCCTCTCTAGGTTTCTTCCTAGGTTTTGGCCTTTCTAGGGAGTTTTTACTAGCCACCGTGCTTCTACACCTGCATTGCTTGCTGTTTGGGGTTTTAGGCTGAGTTTCTGTACAGCACCCTGAGATATCAGCTGATGTAAGAAGGGCTATATAAATACATTTTATTTTATTTTATTTGAATAGCTGGTTGTGAGTAGTGGGTTGTGGTAGTGAATTGTGAGTAGTGAGTAGTGGGTTGTGGTAGCAAATAGGGAATAGTGAATAGTGGGTTGCGGAAGTGAATAGTGAGTAGTAGGTTGTGTTAGTGAATAGTGAGCAGTGGGTTGTAGTAATGAATAGTGAGTAGTGGGTAGTGAAAAGTGAGTAGTGGGTAGTGAATAGTGGGTTGTGGTAGTGAATAGTGAGCAGTGGATTGTGGTAGTGAAAATTTAGTAGCAGGTAGTGAATAGTGAGTAGTGGGTTGTAGTTGTGAATAGTGAGTAGTGAGTTGTGGTAGCAAATAGTGAATAGTGAGTAGTGGGTTGTGGTAGTGATTTACTGACTAGTAGGTTGTGGTAGTGAATAGTGAGCAGTGGGTTGTGGTAATGAGTAGTGAGTAGTGGGTAGTGAGTAGTGGGTAGTTAATAGTGAGTAATAGTGAGTAGTGGGTAGTGAATAGTGAGTAGGGGTTTGTGGTCGTGAATAATGAGCATTTGGTTGTGGTAGTGAATAGTGAGCAGTGGGTTGTTGTAGTGAATAGTGTGTAGTGGGTTGTGGTGGTGAATAGTGAGTACTGGGTTGTGGTAGTGAATAGTATGTTGTGGCAGTGAATAGTGAGCATTGGGTTGTGGGTAGTTAATAGTGAGTAGTGGGTTGTGTTCGTGAATAGTGAATAGTGGGTTGTGGCGGTGAATAGTGAGTAGTGGGTTATGAGGGTGAATAGTGAGTAGTGGGTTGTGGTAGTGAATAGTGAGTAGTGGGTTGTGGTAATGAATAGTGAGTAGTGGGTTGTTGTGGTGAATAGTGAGTAGTAGGTTGTGGCAGGGTATAGTGAGCAGTGGGTTGTTGTAGTGAATAGTGAGTAGTGGGTTGTAGTGGTGAGTAGTGAGTAGTAGGTTGTAATAGTGAATAGGGAGTAGTGGGTTGTGGTTGTGAATAGCGCGTAGTGGGTGGAGGTAGTAAATAGTGAGTAGTGGTAGTGAATGGTGTGTAGTTGGTTGTGGTAGCGAACAGTGAGTAGTGAGTAGTGGGTTGTGGTAGCAAATAGTGAATAGTAAGTAGTGGTTGTGGTTGTGAATAGTGAGCAGTGGGTTGTGGTAGTGAATAGTGAATAGTTGTTTGCGGTGGTGAATAGTGAGTAGTGGGTTGTGGTAATGATTAGTGAGTAGTAGGTTGCAGTAGTGAATAGTGAGCAGTAGGTTGCGGTAGTGAATATTGAGTATTGGGTTCTGGTAGTGAATTTTTAGTAGTGGATTGTGGTAGTGAATTGTGAGCAGTGGGTTGCTGTAGTAAATAGTACACATGAATTTCTAAACAGAAATTGATAAACCAACAAAACAAGATGATATCTTTGTGTATGTACATCAACACAAATAATTATATGGAATTGCCGTCATGTTCAAGCTTCTAAGGTAGTATTGTTTATTGAATGTTTTTGTTGTCATGATTGCTATTTGAACTACTTCAATTATGGAAAATAATAAGCTGTTGCTTTCAGCATTGCTGGATCCATAAGGAAAACCAATGTGTCCATATGTATACCCATCTGATAGTGGGTTGATATAGCTTTGATATTTGATATAGCTTGTGTAAAAATGCTAATTAATAGTTGAGTTCATGGACATGGACTGATTTGACTGACCATTGACACTGACTGACAGTACAGAACTTCATAGATCCAAGCCTGTCATAATCATGTGCCAAACTCAAACTACACAGCGGCTATTCCCTCCTTCTAAACCTACAGTTGAATCCAAAACATTTTGCTACCTTTACTGCTCTGAGACTTCTCTCCACACCCAATTAAGCCCCACAAACACTGCTGGCGAGGCCAGGGTTGAGGAACCTTGAAGAGCTAGGATTGTTGCCCACTCAAATCTGTAGCAACCACAGAATTTGACCATGAGAAAGTGGCTTCTCTTTAATGGTTTGTACCTGTCAAGGATTCCTCGTGAATTGTAGGCCAGAGGGCTGAGGAAGGCCTGAATGAACAAGCACAGGCTATTAACTATGGTGGATGCTGTTGAACCCCTCTCCTTTTTTGACCTAAATCCATTATGATTATGAATTATGAATAACAGGAGGTTGGTGACACCTTAATTGGGGAGGACAGGCTTGTGGTATTGACTGGAGAGGATTCGGTGAAATGGTATCAAATACATCAAAGATGTGGTTTCCAGGTGTTTGATGCCATTCCATTTGCTCCGCGATTGTTATGAGTCGTTTTCCCCTCAAGCATCCTCCTGTGTTATGACTGATCATAATCAATTGGATAGAACTATGTATATCTAGAATGTGAATATTCACAGTTCAATCCCCAACACAACTTTATAAAAATTGTGTTTGAATAGGCATTGATGGCCAGTAGGCAACATGCAGGCCAATTACTTCTTGGATTAGAAAGTGAAGTGTCTTACCCTCTGTATGGACTGCTGACACATAGGTCCAGTTATAGCGTTTGACAATGTCCAAGATGGCTCTGGCTTGGAGAGTGTCAGAGGGCACAACCCTAAGGAAATACTTGAAGAGCGTTTTGTCACTCAGATCTATGCTGGTCGCAGAATACGCTATCTGAGGGATGTTAAACAGCTGCAGGAGGTTTTGGACCTGGATAGCAACTGAGCTGGATCCAGGTCCAATGACACCTGCTATGGGTTTCTTGGTAGTGGGCGGTTGGCTTGCAGGCGTCCCATCAATGCACCACTGTCTGGATGTACCATCTTTGTTGTCGTCATCCCGGATCGAGATGAGAGAGTCTCTAATGAACTCAATACTCTGCTCCAGAGCCACCGAGGAGTGCCAGCAGGAGTCCCTGATCTCACACCCCAGAGTGATGTTGGGTAGAAGGTTCGGGTCTGAGTTGATTCTGTCCAAGGTGTGGAACATTGCTTCTACTCGTTGGATTCCGTACTGTTCCCGAACCTCCCCGCACTTCCTCTCCGCTACCTGCTCTGTTGATGGTTGGTGGTGGACCGAGAACAGTGCACCGATTATAATGTCCCCGTCCATTCTGGCCACCGAGCGGGACCCAGCAGCTTTAGAAACCACCGACCTCTCAAATATGTTACTGGGGGAGACGAACGCATCACACACTAGAATAAGGAAATACAAAAACCTAATAGCATTCAGGTAAATCATATTCCACATGGTGTCAACAGTCTTGGGGATATAATCATGTCCGCTTGGCCATTGGGGAGAGCTGAGGATCCAAGTCTAATTGAAGATCCATCATCTCCTTTACCATCCCTCTTTCACTGATGTCTTTCCTGCTGATGAGAGACGTGTTAATTTAAGTTTGATACAAGTGATACAAGTTTTGCAAACAAGTTTTTCAACAAGTGATGATAAACAGCTATGTGTTGCCAATCTATCTTTGGCAACTCTTTTAATAGGCTACACAACTTCGCAATGAAGCGAAGGCAAATATAGTTATAGGCTGCTGCAGAAGCCAATCTGACATTCAATCTTGAATAATTCAAGTACTAATAGTCTACAGTAATGTAAAACCATTTGATACATTACAGTCATTTAGCAGACGCTCTTATCCAGAGCTGCGGACAGTCAGAAACGACGTTGAACGCCTTTCATAATCTATAGCCTACAGTAAAAACCGCCTACAGGAGGCTGATTAAAAGTTGATTTGTGCGATGGTTGGTTTGCGTGGCTGGTTTCAGTCCCTTGGATAGCGCTAAATTCTACTTGACCGTTGGGCTCACAATAATTTGCCCACCCACGATGAGATTGTGTTTAGCTACATAAAATGGTGCTTTAAATGGTGCTTAAATGTTCAATTTAAATGACCAATTAATCAGATCTCATATAATTTACCATTCTATTGTTTATATATCGACATTGTCAACATCTAATTAACATTCCAATTGATAATCACCTACAAACGGTTTAGGTAAGATAGGGTATTTTATAGTGTTTCACTTTTTTTCCAGAACATTTGTAAATGAAATGCCGTAGGCTAGTAATCAAATAACTAAAGCAATGCTTTACCATCATTGCTATTCACACGAGGAGCCATCTCCTCCATTCATGTTATATTGCACCTTTTGCATTCGCTATAGCCTAAAATACCTTAGAGATCATAACGTTAGAGCTTGTACATACCTGCACCCGCTGCTTCGGGAACATTGCGTATCTCCTTGTCTCCTGAACCTCTCAGTTTGGAGCCCAAGTTTAATAAGCCTCTGCAGCGCAAATACAGTATTTCTCTTTTTTTTCCACCAACCTCTAGCTCTCTATCTTTCTGAAAGGGAGCATGGGTGCCCCCCTCGATTCCTCTTGATCACTGCATGCATCTTTAAAACCGGGTCACATGGAATGCATTGTATGGCCTGGATAAAAGACAGCACGAAGAGAGAGATAGACACGTATGGAGTGGAGTTAATTGTCTCTATCCGGAGTATCGTCCAGTACATTGCAATGACACGCTCATCATTTAAAAAGTATATGCATGGGTGTAATGTAGGCTCAATAAAATAGTTTATTGCATGTACAAGTTCGCTTGATTTATTTTTCAGAATAAAAGGTATACACATACCTACAATAAGAAAAATCAGGCCTACAATAAGAAGATAAGTATTGTAAGTATGAAATTAGTCTATAGCCTTGTAACCAAGTAGGCTACACCAGTGATACTAGCAGATATGTAACATATCGACACTAGCCTACGTATTTGTTGCATTTTACTGAATTATTTTAATGCATTTTTTGCGCAATGTGACTGCAACAAGTTGAAAGGGACAAGCAAGCGAGCAAGAGCCACCTTTTTTTACTCTATAGAGGAATAGAGAGCAATGATGCGACCTAGTGGCCGTGGCCTGACGGTTCCGGTTCAATGTTGTTGTGACCATAGAGATCCCATTAAATTACTTCATCAATTAAATAGTATTCTAATTCCTAATTCTATGGTTATGGCGCTACCTCATTTCCGGCCTGCATGAAAACATGCTGCACAGCAGCGGCAAAGGAGCAGACTGTACAAGAAGCCTGTAAAGTCCATTCTTGACTGGTTTTGAACAACCGGACCCGTGTATTATTTTGTCTGCAGGAACAGAGCCAACGCTTGGTGAGAATTAAAAAAGTAAATGTTCAAAGTGTGTTAGCAGGATGTCTGTGCCATCCTAGCCAGACAACAATCATAATGTATATTGAAGAAGGCAACTGTAACACTGACAACCACAGATACTGGTGTAGCTTTCTCTTACATTATCGCAAGCTCCTCATGTAAAAAAATGTTGCAGTATGGGATTTCTACATTACAGAACCAATGTGCTCGATAATCAATCAGTAACCAGTTGTCAATAGGTGAAGACAATTAGCTACTCACAACAAGTGGTGGAGTACTTAAGCAAAAATACTTGAAAGTACTACTTAAGTAGTTTTTTTGGGTATCTGTACGTTACTTTACTATTTAGATTTTTGACAACTTGTATTTTTACATCACTACATTCCTAAAGAAAATGTTGTACTTTCTACTCCATACATTTTCCCTCACACCCAAAAGTTACATTTTGAATGGACAGGCAAATGGTCTAATTCACACACTTATCAAGAGAACATCCCTGGTCATCTCTACTGCCTCTGATCTGGCGGACTCACTAAACACATGCTTAGTTTGTTAATGATGTCTGAGGGTTGGAATGTGCCTCTGGTTATGCATACATAAAAAACAAACAAGAAAATGGTGCAGTCTGGTTTGCTTAATATAAGGAATTTGAAATGATTTATACTTTTACTTTCGATACTTAAGTATATTTTACCAATTACATTTACCTTTGATACTGAAGTGTATATTTAAAACTAAATACTTTAGACTTTTACTCAAGTAGGATTTTAATGGGTGACTTTCACGTTAACTTGAATAATTTTCTATTAAGGTATCTTTACTTTTACTCTATTAAGGCTTATTTTAAGTATGGCAATTGGGTACTTATTCCATCACTGCTTACAAGAAGGATCAAGAGCGACAGGATAACGAAGTGGCCAAACCACAAGGTTTTATGATCATCTGGCATATAGACTTTCAATGGTTACAAAAAGAATTCCTGCACGTCATGATTTCCTTCCCTCTCGTAAGTGTCGTTGCGTTGCTAACCATTTGTTCTGCATAAGTCAGTTCCCTCTAAAAAAAAAATGGTGCAAACTTTAATGTGGGCAATTCTTTCCTCATCATTCTAGTGTTATGCTTTATATGAAGAATTCGGAGGCGAAGATCATTTTAATGAAACAAAAACATAGCTAGCAACAACCCCGGAGACTGCCTTCACTGCATTCACGTGGTGCATGCAGACTCACTTGCCCAATCATATTTTATGAGGACATGAATATACTCGCTCCCTGCACTATAATAAAATAGTTACAATCCACCACATCACCGTTTCTTTCAGATTTTTAAGATATGTATTTCTAAAATGTTTAAAAACATCACATTACATGTTTATAGTCCAATCACTCTGTAATAAACTTTTGTCTCTTAACATATAAATTCATAAACAAACTTTTCTGTCTTTAAAGTGAATCAACTCATGAAACATTAACTCCTTTTTGTTGACAGAACATTTCCTAAAACACTTGTTTTTTCAACATTAACTATATTCTACCCTAAGGTGAGCTGGGTAAACTGCCAGTCACCTTCATAGCTGCAGTGGGGTTATTCTGCCACATAATGCAGACGATGCGTTAACTACTGCACATAGTCTGTATCTGTCTGGTGGTTTGAAAACTCTGCCACTAGAAGTCATGTGCACTGGAGTCTGGTGGTGCAGACAGGAAGTGGGCCGGCATCTGGAACAGGTAAGTGCAACTCTGTGTCACACTCTGTGTGTTCTTCTCTACCCTTTGGAGGAGTCTCTGAAGCACTGTGGAGGGGTTTTAGGTGGCGTGGATTCCTGCGCAGCACTTCCTTGTCTGTCTGGACCAAGTATGACCTGGGTGTGTCACACTGTTGAAGCACTGAAGCCACCTTTGTCCAGCATCGTTCGTCATCCAGCTTCACGGCGACGTTTACTCCGGGCCGGAGTTCTGGAAGGGCTCTGTCATTGTACCTGGTGTTGTAGACATGACTGTACCTTGGCTTTGCTCTCTCGTCGGCATGTCTCATCTGCTGGAGGTCTGGTCATGCCGGTTGTAGGTTAACCTCCAGGTTGGAGACTGTGGTGTGGAGCTGTCTGCCAAGCATGAGCTGTGATGGGCTCACACCTGTGCTGTGCAGTGACGTTGCTCTGTAGGTCATGAGAGCTAAGAATGGGTCAGCCTGCTTCAAGATAATTTTGGCTGTCTGCACGGCTCACTCTGCCTCACCATTTGCTTGGGCATAGTGAGGGCTGGTGGTAATGTGTCTGAAATCATAGTCCTTCGAGAATTGCTTGAAAGATCTACCTGACAACTGGGGAGCATTGTCTGTAATTAGCACATTTAGGTGCTAATGTTCTTCAGTTTAGCTCTAGTAGTTTATCCTGACATGTGTTTGAGGTAAGCTATTTATATATACAGTGAATTCGGAAAGTATTCAGAGCCCTTGACTTTTTTCACATTTTGTTATGTTACAGCCTTATTCTAAATGAATGAAATTGTTTGTTTTCCCTCATCAATATACACATAATACCCCATGATGACAAAGCGAACAGGTTTATAGAAAAAAAACGGAAATATGACATTTACAAGTATTCAGACCCTTTACTCAGTACTTTGTTGAAGCACCTTTGGCACCGATTACAGCCTCAACTCTTCTTGGGTATGACGCTGAAAGCTTGGCACACCTATATTTGGGAGTTTATCCCATTCTTCTCTGCAGATCCTCTCAAGCTCTGTCAGGTTGGATGGGGAGCGTCGCTGCACAGCTATTTTCAGGTCTCTCCGGAGATGTTTGATCCGGTTCCAGTCCAGGCTCTGGCTGGGCCACTCAAGGACATTCAGAGACTCGTCACGGAGCCACTTAGGGTCGTTGTCCTGTTGGAAGTTGAACCTCCATCCCAGTCTGAGGTCCTGAGCCAAATTTCATCAAGGATCTCTCTGTACTTTGCTCTGTTCATTTTAACCTCGATAGTGACTAGTCCCTGCCACTGAAAAGCATCCCCACAGCATTATGTTGCCACCCCCATGCTTCACCATAGGGATGGTGCCAGGGTTTCTCCAGATGTGATGCTTGACATTCAGGCCAAAGAGTTCAATCTTGGTTTCATCAGACCAGAGAATCTTGTTTTTCATGGTCTAAAAGTCCTTTAGGTGCCTTTTGGAAAAATCCAAGCGGGCTGTCATTTGCCTTTTAGTGAGGAGTGGCTTCTGTCTGGCCACTCTACCATAAAGGCCTGATTGGTGGAGTGCTGCAGAGATGGTTATCCTTCTGTAAGGTTCTCCCATCTCCACAGAGGAACTCTGGAGCTCTGTCAGTGCAACAATCGGGTTCTTAGTCACCTCCCTGTCCAAGGCCCTTCTCCCCCGATTGCTCAGTTTGGTCAGGCGGCCAGCTCTAGGAAGAGTCTTGGTGGTTCCAAACTTCTTCCATTTAAGAATTACGGAGGCCACTGTGTTCTTGGGACCTTCAATGCTGCAGAACATTTTTGGTACCCTTTCCAAGATCTGTGCCTCGACACAATCCTGTCTCGGAGCTCTATGGATAATTCATTCGACCTCATGTTTTGGTTTTTGCTCTGACATGCACTGTCAACTGTGGGACCTTACATGGACAGGTGTGTGCCTTTCCAAATCATGTCCAATCAATTGAATTTACCACAGGTGGACTCCAATCAAGTTGTAGAAACATCTCAAGGACTATCAATGGAAACAGGATGCACCGGAGCTCAATTTTGAGTCTCATAGCAAAGGGTCTTAATACTTATGTGAATAAGGTTTTTCCGTTTTTTATTTGTAATAAATGTGCACAAAAAATGTGCTAACCTTTTTTCCGCTTTGTCATTATGAGGTATTGTTTGTAGATTGATGAGGAAAAGTGTTTATTTGATCAATTTTAGAACAAGGCTTAACGTAACAAAATGTGTAAAAAGTCAAGGGGTCTGAATAATTTCCAAATGCACTGTATCTAGAAAAATACTCCACAACTACCAAGTAGTTTAGCTTGTTGAGTTCACACATATCAGCTGCTACACTTTCCCATTGGTGACTGGGCAGCGGAGTGGTGATCAGAGGTTCCCACCGAGAAGTTGGTTTAGACTCCTGACAGCCTTTGCATGTACGGACTATTTCCTGGATATTTTTACTTATTCCAGGCCAGCACATACTACCTCTAGCTCACTCCCAGCATTTCACAATGCCCTGATGGCCGTCGTGTCTTTAACATCTTAGTTCTCGTGATTTGTGACACTACTTCTATTTCCATACAACACTAGTCCCTGTGAGGTGTTGTTGGGAGGTGTAGTAGGCTTTTACCTTGCCTGGCACTTTTGTTGCGTACTGTCACATAGTGTTTCACCATCTGCAGCTCTGCATCCTGTTGTGTCTGCTTCTTGACCACATCAAGCTTGGTGGGTGAGATCGGCCTTGCTGTACAAACTGCATCCTCATCGGCCTCGGTTTGGTCAGCTCTGCGATCTCTCATGTAACAGCTGCCTGAGGATGTCTGGAAAGGGTGTCTGCTATAACAAGAGGTTTCCTCAGAACATACTCAGGTGTATGAGTATTAACAGTCTCTTGCACCTCAAAGGAACTAAGTCAAAGTATTGTAGTTAATCAGTGTGGGGTTTGTGATCACTCTGCAATGTGACTGCATCTTGGCCATACTGATATCTGGTAAACTTCTCACATGCCCAGACTGCTGCGAGACAATACTTTTATATCTGTGAGAGTCCCGGAGCAATAAGCTACTGGCTTTAACTGTCCATCGTGTTTCTGTAGTAGGACCCCACCTTACCCATAACTACTGCCGTCTGTACAGACTATGGTAGCTTTTTTCGTATCATAGAACGCCACTACAGGGGACTCTGTGACGAGTTGCTTTACCTTCCTAAAGGCCTCCTCCTGCACAGCACTGCACTCCATGTCCATGTAGCATCACTCTTGAGCAGGTTGTTGAGTGGTTTGGTGGTATCAGCTAGACCTGCTAGGTACCTGCCTAGGCAGTGTACCATACCCAGGATCCTCCTCAGATCAGTTACATTACTTGGTGGCTCCAGCTGTGTGACGGCCTGGATCTTGGGCCTCATCTGGACAAATGTCATTCTCGTCGATGCCGTGTCCTAAGTAGTTGAGCCGTTTTTGACGCAGTATACATTTTGTCTGGGTTGAGCTTCAAACCTGCTTTCTCCAATGTGCACAGGAGTCTCCCCCTGATGATCCGCTGAGTAGATAAGGATATCATCATCCATGTAAATGGCCATGCCTTCTTGGTCCTCAGGAGCTCTGTCATCTCGTGCTGGAAGATTTTTGGGGCACTACAGATTCCAAATGAAATAGTACCTTCCAAAAGGCGTTATGAACGTGGTAAGCTTGGTGCTAGTCGAATCTGCCAGAAGCCACTTACGGCATCTAAAAGAGAAAACACCTTGGCACCATCCAACTTTGGCAGCATATCGTCTAGGGTGGGTAGAATGGTGAGTAGTAAGGGAAAGTGAAAGGGGGATACCTAGTCAGTTGTACAACCGAATGCATTCAACTGAAATGTGTCTTCCGCATTTAACCCTCTCTGAATCAGAGAGGTGCGGGGGGGCTGCCTTAATCAACATCCATGTCTTCGGCGCCTGGGGAACAATGGGTAGAATGATGGGTAGAATATATTTCTCCCTTTTCACTGATTTGTTGAATCTTCTCAAATCAGCACATACCCTCAGGGGTATTTTGTTTCTTTGTTTCTCTTGTGTACCAGAATCATAGGACCACACCACTGTGTAGACTCCCTTATCACACCACTCGCCACCATGCAGTCAAGCTCCTTTTTGCCTTGGGGAGCATGGGCATTGGCACACGTAGGGCTGTGTTTACACTGTAGGGCACTGATATCATCTTTCAGGCTTATTTTGATTGGTCATATCTTCAACCTGCTCAGTGTTTTGAATCTCTTCTATTCTATTCTCTTCACCAAGCCCACTGCAACATCAGCTACATTACAGCCCAGCAGATGGCCCCTTTATCACATACACTTTGAAGCTAAACTGCTGTCACGACTTCCGCCGAAGTCAGCTCCTCTCCTTGTTCGGGCGGCGTTCGGCGGTCGACGTCACAGGCTTTCTAGCCATCGCTGCTCCATTTTCTCATTGTTCCATTTGTTTTGTCTTGTTCCCTGCACACCTGGTTTACATTACCTAATCACACTGCATGTATTTATTCCTCTGTTCCCCCCTATGTCTTTGTGTGAAATTGTTTTGTTATGTGTTTAGTGTGATACGCCAGACTGGTTTTTCCCCAGGGTATTGTATTTTGACCCATTGTATGCATTTGTCATACATTTGTATATTTGTGAGAGTTTTCGTGCTTATTGACTTTTACCTGTGGCTGGAGGGTTTTTGACACAGTTGCATCTGTCTTTTGTGCTTTTGCCAAATAAAAGTGTGCCTGATCACAACTCACTGCTCTCCTGCACCTGACTTCGTACCAGTAGCGCACAACCTTGACAACTGCTTTTCTTTCCAAATAGCACTAGTTGTAAAGTAACCCATACAGTTCAGTCCCCCGCCCCCCCCCCCTTGACCACACAGGAGCGACACATTGTGTCCTTTTGCTTTGGGCCCTTTGCGTTGTCCAAATGCCCGTTTCTGTGTCTCTGTTTCTCATTGTGAGACGAGCGTTTGTATGCTACTTCACCGAGCAGTGCACTGTTAGGCATTAGCTCCTTATTCGCTAATATACCCCTTGCTCTGACTGCCTCACAAGCTCTACCGCTTTGTCGAGGGTCAAGTCAGGCGTTAGCTGAAGCTTCCCCAACAACTCTTTATCTAATATCTAACTTGGCCAACATGTCCCGGATATTTTGGGTCTTGGCAGTGTCGAGAGCACATGTACAGTATCAGCTAGCTGGGATTTTGGGCACGCTAATGAAATAAAGCGGGCTCTTTCATGAATAGTGTTCACTTGGGGTACAAAATGATTGTCCAGTTTATCCCCATAACAGTCTCATAGTTCTGATTCTCCTCCACGGAAAATGGCAATGTCTTGAAAAACATGATCAGCTTCCTTCCCCAGCAAATAGAGCTAATAGAGTTCAAATCTTTACCTCACCATCCTATTTGTTAAGCTTAGCTGGCTTTAATAAAACAATAAACATAGCTAGGTAGCTAGCAAAGCAACACCGGAGACTGTCTTCACTGTTCTTATTATAGCTCAATGGTCTTCACTGGAGCTGTTAATTGACGGGTGCACACGGACTCACTCCTCCAATCACCTTCATGACGTCATGAATATACTTGAGCACCTATGTGTGACTATCCTGACATCCTTTTCCCCCCTCCTATGGCTGTCATAATGAGCAACAGAAGGAAGCGTGCCCCATTGCTGAGGGTGGATGAGGAGGCCAAAAATAAGCTGAACTGGAACATGCACAAGGACCGCAGGAACGAGTCTCTACTCCAAGAAGAGGACGACCAGATACCAACAAGCTCTCTTCTCTTCACCAGCGAACAAATTTCAACCAGCTCCCTCCTTGCAACCGGCCACCAACTCCCAACAGGTTCTCTTCTATTGACCGTCCAGGGGACTGTGAAACAACTGATCCAGCTCAGCTCAGATTTAGGACTAGGAGAGAAGTCCCAGTTCCCTGGTTCCTCTGCGACAAACACCTCCTCCTCCACCTCCGTCTCCCTCACTGTGCTGCTCCTCTCTGACTTGGCTCATGTCTGGAAGTCTCTGATTGGGGAGTTTAGCCTCGGGCCTCCCCCTGTGTGGGTTAATCCCCCATGTTTTGACCAGAGGGCCTTCCCCCTCAGTTTGACCACCAGCAGCGACGAGCAGTGACGAGAGTAGTAGTAGTAGTAGTAGTAAAGGAGAACTGGAGTGGAGGCCTCTGGATAGGACTGGCCTAGTGGAGAACATTTCTCTGGATAGGACTGGCCTAGTGGAGAACATTTCTCTGGATAGGACTGGCCTAGTGGAGAACATTTCTCTGGATAGGACTGGCCTAGTGGAGAACATTTCTCTGGATAGGACTGGTCTAGTGGAAACCAGGCCTCTGGATAGGACTGGCCTAGTGGAGACAGGCATCTTTATAACTTTATATACTCTACTCTGACTTAATATACACTCTTTAAATACTCTACACTTTACATACTCTATGCTGACTTTATATCCTCTACACTGACTTTATATACTCTATGCTGACTTTATATACTCTACACTGACTTGATATAGTCAGGGTAGCCTGGAGCGGCAGGGTAGCCTAGTGGTTAGAGCCTAATGGACTAGTAACCGAAAGGTTGCAAGTTCAAATCCCTGAGCTGACAAGGTACAAATCTGTCGTTCTGCCCCTGAACAGGCAGTTAACCCACTGTTCCTAGGCCGTCATTGAAAATAAGAATTTGTTCTTAACTGACTTGCCTAGTAAAATTAATTTAAATGTTTTTTTAAATATACTCTACACTGACTTTATATACTCTATGCTGCCTTTATATCCTCTACACTGACTTTATATACTCTACTTTGATTATATATAATCTACACTGTATATACTCTACTTTGATTATATATAATCTACACTGTATATACTCTACTTTGATTATATATAATCTACACTGTATATACTCTACTTTGATTATATATAATCTACACTGTATATACTCTACTTTGATTATATATAATCTACACTGTATATACTCTACTTTGATTATATATAATCTACACTGTATATACTCTACGCTGACTTTATATACTCTGTATGTGATCATTGGGAGAGTAGTGTCAATATTCAGGCATGATTTTGTTCTTCAGTTTTAAGTGCTTCAATGAAATGTGTAGTTTGATCAGCATGGTGGTTGTCTGACGTAGTCACCCATCAATTGTGTCCATCCATTTTGGTCATGAATATGGAGTAAATTATTATATTGCCTTTTATTTAGTTGTTTCACTCTAAAGTGATGTTTTTTCTCCTGTGTTTGTTGGCTTTCCTGCAGCAGGTGGGGATGTACTGTAATCGGGATTGGAAAAGCCTGAATTCCTCAGCGAGGGAAACGGATGCATTAGAAAATCAAATCAACAGATCCGGAATTGAATGGAGTTTTGCTATGACTTCCTCATTCCTGGTTGGTCACTTTTCTTCTTCTTCTTTCACGTCCTACTCCTCTTCCTCCACTGATCCATGACCCTGTCTGTGTACAATTTCTCTGTTCCCATGTTAGAAGTGGTGGAGACGGAGGAGAATAAGTGTGACGCTGACTTGTAGAGGCAGAACATGGAGAAGCTGTTATCACACAGCTAAGGTGAATTAATTGTTGGAGTAGAAGACCTTATGCATTCCAGGTAAAATAACAACTCAATGTTTATATCCCTGGACAAATTAGCAACAGCAAGCTAACTAGCTACATTTCCATCAATATTTAATGCTTTTCGACCTGTCCACCAAATTAATATAGTTGGTTCAGAGTTTGTTTTGATATTTCAACCTGCGTGTCCTGATCGAGTCTGGTGTGGGTGAACAAAATCAACATGCGCGCGACGCCACTCGCGGAAGGACGCACGCACGCGCACACCCTGTGAAGTCAGCATGTTACTCAAGAGACCATGCTTTATTAACTCAAGGATCTTTTTTTTAATGACATTTTTTACATTGTTTGCAAACTGATATGTAACACGAAATGAATGCCAAAATAACATGCAAAATAGAGCTACTTAACTAAAAATTTTAAAAAAATAAAAAACATTATTTTGCTTTTTAATTTGGCATTCATTTGTGTTACATATCAGTTTGCAAACAATGTATAAAATAACAATGTAAAAACAAATCTATAACAATCGTTGAGCCCTGAATGACGGGTTGCCACTAATAACATAAAAAATGTCAAAAACGTTTGTGATTTCAGGGGTCTTGTAGAGAATTTCACATACTTTTCAGCAGTGGTTATGGTGAAAGTAGCCTACCTTTGGAAGTAAACAAAGGGTTTATTTATCCTATGAACAGCCAAAGACACTCCCACCCAGTACAGAGTAGGAATGTTGTCATTGCTCCTCCTATGTGGATTAATGGCAATATTGTTGGAAATATGAGAGTACAATAAAAATATATATAAACTATGATCTGTAAACAAAAAAAAGGAAGCACAAATATAATCCACACACAAAAACATATCGATTTGTATTCGTAAACCATCATTTTAATAAATGTAAACATTTTTGTAAACATGAATAAAGATTTGTGAATAAATGCCCTGACATTTAGAAATCATTAAGTATAAATCATGAAGTGTGAATAAAAACAGAAGCATTGACAAATATCCTTTCAGTATCCTTCCAAAGTTGTAAATAAAAGCATTACATTTTGTACTTAACATTTTTCTCCATATAAAATATATTTTTTTAATGAAAAATATATTGAAGTATATAAGGTTTGGTCTCTGTGATTCATAAGTATCTTAATAGCACAGTTTTTTTCACCTTACTTTACTGTGTTACAAGGACCCATTCACTGTGTGAAGCAAGTGGGGGTGGGTGGCCAATACAAGGGCTCTTGTCTCATCATGCTGTCTTTGACGATTTGAATTGCTCTTTCTTATATTAGTTGGTTGGCACGGAGCCCAAATTACTAGCTGGTAATTGGTTGGCCTCACATGGAGATAAATGGTCTCTATGGCCTCACATTTGTTCGTTGGTTAATTGATAAAGCCAGTGTGTTCGGGTCTGTGGTGTGCTATTGTATAGTTCAGTTCTGTTTGACAGTTAATGAGGTCTTACCTACAATATGTTTCAGTGGTGCAGTTTTAATTTGTTGGTTGATAAAGGAAGCCTAAAGTGGGTTTCAGTTTCTGGTGCTGCTGTTTGTTTTGTTTGCCAGTTGGTTTCTTTGGTTTAGTCTTCCAGTTGGTTAATTTAGTTTAGTTGTTTGCAATGATGTCTTATACACACTTATAGATCCTATGACTTACAGTAATGCCATCACACAGCACCATGACGATAGAGGAGCTGCTCAAGTCCCTGCAGAAGAAATGTTGAGTGGAATGTAAAGAGGCTCACAGACACATTGGTGTTACGCCCTCAACGGTCTGGCAGGCATCCACATCATCAGAGGTAGACAATGAAACACCACCTCGCCTTCTCTCCTCACCTCTCCAGTTGTTCTGTCTTTCCCATGGGAAACCGACCTGACAGACTGTGACATCATTGATCTGCGATTGTCCCTATAATGAGGATCCTTAATCCTTGTGCTGTGTGCAGGGGCAGACTGGCCATCTGTAGTTTGCCAGATGGGCTGGTCCATTTTTAGCTTAATGGGCCTGTCTAACTTGTGCAAGTTGATAATGATCAGGTTAATAATTGGAGCCTCAAGGGAAAAAATGGTCTGGTGAGGGGGCCTCGAGGACAAAAAGGGCCAATGTGGGGGCCTCAAAGAAAATGGGCCTGTGTGTTAGAAATGCCATGGCCAAATTCTGGTCCCAATGTGCCCCTGGCATGATGGTTGAAACTGCTAAAAAACTAATTGAGTAGTGTGGCTTTAATGAGGAGTGTTTTTGTTGTCATGCCCACCTGTAGATGAGTTTGTGGAGGCAGTGGAGATGTACAAAGAAACCCTGACGTCTTCCGAGGAACACAAAGGACGACTGAAGATCGATTCACTGCAGGTATATGCAACAATTCGCAGCCATCATCTTAAAGATGCGTTATAAAGGTCTTGTATACTTTCATCCAGTAGTTTTGAAAGTAGTGGTCACGAGTCCCGGAAAATTGTGCACAATTGTGTACTAAGTCATCCATTTGTGTACTACGTCATCCATTTGTGTACTACGTCATCCATTTGTGTACTAAGTCATCCATTTCGTATGATATGTTACGTCCTGCAAAAAAATAGAAAAAAGTAGAAAAAAGCCTGCAATTCGTATGATATGTTACGAATTTGTAAGTGCTTAAGATCCTGTTCAATCTCTTTAAGGCCCTTGTTAGACTATCAAAACCTATTCAACATCAGATTTGCAACTTTTCCATTTTGATTAACTCTCTCTTTCTATTGAATCTTTCTGTCTTTTTGAACAAAGACCTCATGCCAGGGCCATCAGTTGGGTATGGAAGTTGCCATCCCTACCTCAAGACGAACAATTTTAAGTAGGCTAAAATCTTTCCAATCCTGAATAAAATGCAACGGCTGTTTAGGGTAATGCTGTCTGGCTTTAGGACCAGCAGCTGCCAGCCTGCAACCCTTTACTTTCCCTTTCAGAAAGCAGACAGTGCCAGTTTACTCTGCCGATTGCTTTGAATTTTATATCGGCATTTGAACCTGGCCTTGTAAACCTTGTTGTAATCTGATAGGCAGGGGTTAATTTAATTGGGAACTGGGAGGTGGGGGAGCCCTCCTTTTTTGGTGAACATTCAACACCAAAACTATTTTATTGCTATTAAAATACAGTCCATGTTGTAATAGCTGTAGCGCACTTGATATTTTAATTAATTCACCCAGTAGGCTAGTGCAATTTTGATTTCATGTATTGGAATGAAAAACGGAACCACTTGCTATTTAGAACAGGTGTTCTCAAACTGGGGTACCCCAGGGGTACGCAAAACGCCTTTGGGTGTGCGCCAAAGAAAAATGTGATTCACATTTTTTTTAAATAAAAAAATATATATATACACTGCTCAAAAAAATAAAGGGAACACTAAAATAACACATCCTAGATCTGAATGAATGAAATGTTCTTTTTAAATACTTTTTTCTTTACATAGTTGAATGTGCTGACAACAAAATCACACAAAAAATTATCAATGGAAATCAAATTTATCAACCCATGGAGGTCTGGATTTGGAGTCCCACTCAAAATTAAAGTGGAAAGCCACACTACTGGCTGATCCAGTCAAAATGAGGCTCAGTAGTGTGTGTGGCCTCCACGTGCCTGTATGACCTCCCTACAACGCCTGGGAATGCTCCTGATGAGGTGGCGGATGGTCTCCTGAGGGATCTCCTCCCAGACCTGGACTAAAGCTTTCGCCAACTCCTGGACAGTCTGTGGTGCAACGTGGCGTTGGTGGATGGAGCGAGACATGATGTCCCAGATGTGCTCAATTGGATTCAGGTCTGGGGAATGGGCGGGCCAGTCCATAGCATCAATGTCTTCCTCTTGCAGGAACTGCTGACACACTCCAGCCACATGAGGTCTAGCATTGTCTTGCATTAGGAGGAACCCAGGGCCAACCGCACCAGCATATGGTCTCACAAGGGGTCTGGTACCTAATGGCAGTCAGGCTACCTCTGGCGAGCACATGGAGGGCTGTGCGGCCCCCCAAAGAAATCCCACCCCACACCATGACTGACCCACCGCCAAACCGGTCATGCTGGAGGATGTTGCAGGCAGCAGAACGTTCTCCACGGCGTCTCCAGACTCTGTCACGTCTGTCACATGTGCTCAGTGTGAACCTGCTTTCATCTGTGAAGAGGACAGGGCGCCAGTGGCGAATTTGCCAATCTTGGTGTTCTCTGGCAAATGCCAAACGTCCTGCACGGTGTTGGGCTGTAAGCACAACCCCTACCTGTGGTTGTCGGGCCCTCATACCACCCTCATGGAGTCTGTTTCTGACCGTTTGAGCAGACACATGCACATTTGTGGCCTGCTGGAGGTAATTTTGCAGGGCTCTAGCAGTGCTCCTCCTGCTCCTCCTTGCACAAAGGCGGAGGTAGCAGTCTTGCTGCTGGGTTGTTGCCCTCCTACAGCCTCCTCCACGTCTCCTGATGTACTGGCCTGTCTCCTGGTAGCGCCTCCAAGCTCTCGACACTACGCTGACAGACACAGCAAACCTTCTTGCCACAGCTCGCATTGATGTGCCATCCTGGATGAGCTGCACTACCTGAGCCACTTGTGTGGGTATTAGACTCCGTCTCATGCTACCACTACAGTGAAAGCACCGCCAGCATTCAAAAGTGACCAAAACATCAGCCAGGAAGCATAGGAACTGAGAAGTGGCCTGTGGTCACCACCTGCAGAACCACTCCTTTATTGGGGGTGTCTTGCTAATTGCCTATAATTTCAACCTGTTGTCTATTCCATTTGCACAACAGCATGTGAAATTTATTGTCAATCAGTGTTGCTTCCTAAGTGGACAGTGTGATTTCACAGAAGTGTGATTGACTTGGAGTTACATTGTGTTGTTTAAGTGTTCCCTTTATTTTTTTGAGCAGTGTCTATATATACATATATATATATATATATTTAGTTAGTTAGTTAGTTTCCTTTTTTTTCAAACAGTCCATTTATATTTTCCAACGGGGCTATTCATTTGGATGAGTTTTTTTTCCTCACCTGAGTAGCCTCGTTTCACTGCCCAATGTCACGATCGTTGTTTGAAGGATGGTCGGACCAAGGCGCAGCGTGCATAGTGTTCCACATATTCATTAGATGAAACTCACAGAAAACAATAAAGCACAAAAACGAACCGTGAAGCGAATGTAGCACTCGCAGGCAACTGAACATAGACAAGATCCCACAAAAAAAGAACTGTGGGAAAAAGGCTGCCTAAATATGATCCCCAATCAGAGACAACGATAGACAGCTGCCTCTGATTGGGAACCATACCAGGCCAACATAGAAATGAAAAAACTAGACTACCCACCCTAGTCACACACTGACCTAACCAAAATAGAGAATAAAAATGATCTCTAAGGTCAGGGCTTGACAATCAAAAAGGAAATTAAACCATCTAGTGTTCAGCTAAATAACAACACAAAGTCAAATACAGGTAGCCTAGTCAAATAATTAACATCCAATCACATTACCCGTTAGTGATGAGCTTGGAGGGCACAATGGTGTTGAACACTGAGCTACAGTCAATGAACAGCATTCTCACGTAGGTGTTGATTTTGTCCAGGTGGGAAGAGGCGTTGTGGAGTGCAATAAAGATTGTCCCATCAGGGCTACAGATGTCCACCATGCTTCCCCAGTAGGGGCTACAGATGTCCACCATGAGGGGCTACAGATGTCCACCATGCTTCCCCAGCAGGGGCTACAGATGTCCACCATGCTTCTCCAGCAGGGGCTACAGATGTCCACCATGCTTAGGGCCCCAGTAGGGGCTACAGATGTCCACCATGCTTCCCCAGTAGGGTCTACAGATGTCCACCATGAGGGGCTACAGACGTCCACCATGCTTCCCCAGTAGGGGCTACAGACGTCCACCATGCTTCCCCAGTAGGGGCTACAGACGTCCACCATGCTTCCCCATCAGGGGCTACGGATGTCCACCATGCTTCCCCAGCAGGGGCTACAGATGTCCACCATGCTTCCCCATCAGGGGCTACAGATGTCCACCATGCTTCCCCAGCAGGGGCTACAGATGTCCACCATGCTTCCCCAGTAGGGGCTACAGATGTCCACCGTGCTTCACCATCAAGGGCTACAGATGTCCACCATGCTTCCCCAGCAGGGGCTACAGATGTCCACCATGCTTCCCCAGCAGGGTCTACAGATGTCCACCATGAGGGGCTACAGACGTCCACCATGCTTCCCCAGTAGGGGCTACAGACGTCCACCATGCTTCCCCAGCAGGGGCTACAGATGTCCACCATGCTTCCCCAGCAGGGGCTACAGATGTCCACCATGCTTCCCCAGCAGGGACTACAGATGTCCACCATGCTTCCCCAGCAGGGGCTACAGATGTCCACCATGCTTCCCCAGCAGGGGCTACAGATGTCCACCATGCTTCCCCAGCAGGGACTACAGATGTCCACCATGCTTCCCCAGCAGGTACTACAGATGTCCACCATGCTTCCCCAGCAGGGGCTACAGATGTCCACCATGCTTCCCCAGCAGGGACTACAGATGTCCACCATGCTTCCCCAGCAGGGACTACAGATGTCCACCATGCTTCCCCAGCAGGGACTACAGATGTCCACCATGCTTCCCCAGCAGGGACTACAGATGTCCACCATGCTTCCCCAGCAGGGACTACAGATGTCCACCATGCTTCCCCAGCAGGGACTACAGATGTCCACCATGCTTCCCCAGCAGGGACTACAGATGTCCACCATGCTTCCCCAGCAGGGGCTACAGATGTCCACCATGCTTCCCCAGCAGGGACTACAGATGTCCACCATGCTTCCCCAGCAGGGGCTACAGATGTCCACCATGCTTCCCCAGCAGGGACTACAGATGTCCACCATGCTTCCCCAGCAGGGGCTACAGATGTCCACCATGCTTCCCCAGCAGGGACTACAGATGTCCACCATGCTTCCCCAGCAGGGACTACAGATGTCCACCATGCTTCCCCAGCATGGGCTCCAGATGTCCACCATGCTTCCCCAGCATGGGCTCCAGATGTCCACCATGCTTCCCCAGTAGGGGCTACAGATGTCCACCATGCTTCCCCAGCATGGGCTCCAGATGTCCACCATGCTTCCCCAGCATGGGCTCCAGATGTCCACCATGCTTCCCCAGCAGGGGCTACAGATGTCCACCATGCTTCCCCAGTAGGGGCTACAGATGTCCACCATGCTTCCCCAGTAGGGGCTACCACCACAGATGAGGCTGTTGTACCGATAAGCAGGCTCAAAGCTCAGTTCACAGTGCATCCAGCTTGTAGACCAAGTCTTTCATTGATAGTAAACATTTCCCTTTTTATGTAGCTATTCCAATTAAAAAGAACAAAAATAGAAAATGCAAGCAAAGTATCACTTTGTCTTTTAAATTATTTGAAGCAAAATTGTATTCGGTCCCGTTAGATCTGTCTGTCTGGTACAGAATAGTTCGCTCACTTGTTGCCACAGATTGGGAAACGGGGAGGTTTTTAAATGGGTTTATATGCCAATGAGGAACTGCTTGTGTGATTCCATTTAATAAATTGCATTGAAATATTGTGATGTTTTACCTCTCTGTATTCCACACTGCTCAAAATACACCTTACAGTAGATCATGTATTATCAATTTGATTTCAGGAAATGCCTACAGAACAAGCATCATTATCAGCATCATGGATCTGAATCAACTCCAACTGAAGAAAAAAACATAAACCAGAAAAAAAGACAGCTCATGACCTATCCAGATATGAGATAACATGACATCATGCCCTATCCAGATATGAGATAACATGACATCATGACCTATCCAGATATGAGATAACATGACATCATGACCTATCCAGATATGAGATAACATGACCTATCCAGATATGAGATATCATGACATCATGACCTATCCAGATATGAGATAACATGACATCATGACCTATCCAGATATGAGATAACATGACATCATGACCTATCCAGATATGAGATAACATGACATCATGACCTATCCAGATATGAGATAACATGACATCATGACCTATCCAGATATGAGATAACATGACATCATGACCTATCCAGATATGAGATAACATGACATCATGACCTATCCAGATATGAGATAACATGACATCATGACCTATCCAGATATGAGATAACATGACATCATGCCCTATCCAGATATGAGATAACATGACATCATGACCTATCCAGATATGAGATAACATGACATCATGACCTATCCAGATATGAGATAACATGACATCATGACCTATCCAGATATGAGATAACATGACATCATGACCTATCCAGATATGAGATAACATGACATCATGCCTATCCACCCTCTATCCAGATATGAGATAACATAACATCATGACCTATCCAGATATGATATAACATGACATCATGACCTATCCAGATATGAGATAACATGACATCATGCCCTATCCAGATATGAGATAACATGACATCATGACCTATCCAGATATGAGATAACATGACATCATGACCTATCCAGATATGAGATAACATGACATCATGCCCTATCCAGATATGAGATAACATGACATCATGACCTATCCAGATATGAGATAACATGACATCATGACCTATCCAGATATGAGATAACATGACATCATGACCTATCCAGATATGAGATAACATGACATCATGACCTATCCAGATATGAGATAACATGACATCATGACCTATCCAGATATGAGATAACATGACATCATGACCTATCCAAATATAAGATAACATGACATCATGACCTATCCAGATATGAGATAACATGACATCATGACCTATCCAGATATGAGATAACATGACCTATCCAGATATGAGATAACATGACATCATGACCTATCCAGATATGAGATATCATGACCTATCCAGATATGAGATAACATGACATCATGACCTATCCAGATATGAGATAACATGACATCATGACCTATCCAGATATGAGATAACATGACATCATGACCTATCCAGATATGAGATAACATGACATCATGCCCTATCCAGATATGAGATAACATGACATCATGACCTATCCAGATATGAGATAACATGACATCATGACCTATCCAGATATGAGATAACATGACATCATGACCTATCCAGATATGAGATAACATGACATCATGACCTATCCAAATATAAGATAACATGACATCATGACCTATCCAGATATGAGATAACATGACATCATGACCTATCCAGATATGAGATAACATGACATCATGACCTATCCAGATATGAGATAACATGACATCATGACCTATCCAAATATATGATAACATGACATCATGACCTATCCAGATATGAGATAACATGACATCATGCCCTATCCAGATATGAGATAACATGACATCATGACCTATCCAGATATGAGATAACATGACATCATGACCTATCCAGATATGAGATAACATGACATCATGACCTATCCAGATATGAGATAACATGACATCATGACCTATCCAGATATGAGATAACATGACATCATGACCTATCCAGATATGAGATAACATGACAACAACAAAAAAATGAACATATTTCTACGTCCGTAAAATGTAGGCTGAAAAATCAACTCGTAAAAAGTTAAATTCCCAACTAAAAAAAATGGTACAATTGTCCGAAAATGTTCCTCATGTTCTAGCTTGCTTTCCAGTGCTCCTTGTCTGTTACAGCCTCGCACGTGTACACACACACACACACACACACACACACACACACACACACACACACACACACACACACACACACACACACAGTTAGAGCGTTGGCAGTGTCAGTGAACTGCCCTTGACTCGTTGGCAGGCCTTCTTTTCATCTCACTTTGTGTATCCCAAAGGGCACCTTATTCCCTATATAGTGGATTACGTATTACTGGAGCCCTATGTGTGCCCTGTTCGAAAGTAGTGCACTATATAGGGAATAAGGTGCCCTTTGGGACGTAGCCATTGACTGGGGTTCCCGCACCAGTAAAGATTTCACAATGGCCTTTAAAAATGTATGTAGAAAAGACGGCAGACAAAAGAGGAGTACCACCCATGTACTATTGCCCCTGTTCACATGTTAATGAGTCTGCTTGTTGATGTGTGTATTAAGACGACGTAGTTACGTAGTTGTAAGATGTTTACTAAGAGTGCATCTTGGCCTAGTTGTATGGGTGCAGCCCAAGTGGCACAATTTTTCCTACGTGGTAGTGTGCTACTTTTGACAGATAGTAGTGCACTATATTGGGAAGAAAGTGCCATTTACGATGCAGACTTATGTGTGTTACCTCGGACTACTACCTACAACCTTGGTTTGTCCCTATTCATATGTGTAACCTCGTTGTTGGCGGGGACATCGTTCAGGCTGGGTTTTTAAAAAGGTCCATTGCAGCTGTTTTTAATCTCAATATCAGATAATGTCTCTGGGTAACAATTAAGTGTCCTACTGTGATTGTTTTTCAATTCAAATTGTCAAAAAGAAACAAAAATGATCTGTTATTGGCAGAGAGGTTTGGAACTCTTTCTTATTGGTCTATTAAATATTACCACGTGGTGATGTCACCATGGAAGGCCAAAACTCCATCCCACCAAAAGTGGCTGAAATTTCAGGCAGCCTTTTCAAACAGCTCTTACACTAAATGTGCATTATCATAATTTTCTAAATGTCACAGCGTTATTCCAATCGCAAAGTGTGGAAATATATATAAAATACAGGGAAATCTTGTTTTTGACTGCACTGGGCCTTTAAGGTTTGAAGAGAGGGAAGAAAGGAGGGAGGCTGGGTCCCAGTCCTTGTTCATTAGAGCTGTGTTTGGAGGGCTGCACTGAGAGGGCGGACTTACATCTGAACCTGACAGCTACACTGTGGTGAATAGCTCAAAAGATTCAAAAATCTGGGAGAGAGTGCCAAGAAGACAGGAGTCTAAGGTTGCGAGTGTCTGATAGTAGATAAGCCAAAGAGCGAGAGAGAGAGAAACTTTGAAGATGACACCTGCCAGTTTGGTGTTAGGCTGGTTCCTGCTCGCTGTGAGGACAGTCAACTCTGCTGTGTATCTGGACCCTGAGGAAGAGGGTGAGTTCAGTTCACTTCAACACCACTGGGATCCAACTACTTCAGGGTTGCTATAATCCCGTTTTTTTCCCCCAGAAAATCCGGTTGTAGGATTTCTGGAATAAGCAGGGAATACGCTGAGAGAATCCTCCAAGCTGGAATTCTCTTCCACCAAGCTTTTTGATAAACAAATTAATTTTGGGGACGTTTTCAGGAATTT
>NC_068455.1:12114909-12349909 GCF_023373465.1 Oncorhynchus keta | reverse complement strand
TAGTATTATTACTGTATGTATTATTGTTATTATTATTATTTGTATTACTAGTATTATTACTGTATGTATTATTATTATTATTATTATTTGTATTACTAGTATTATTACTATGTGTTATTATTATTATTATTATTATTATTATTATTACTAGTATTGTTATTATTATTATTATTACTAGTATTATTACTGTATGTAGTATTGTTGTTATTATTATTGGTAGTATTGTTACTATATGTGTTATTGTTATTACTGTTATTATTACTATTTATTATTGTTATTATTATTATTACTATTCTTAGTAGTAGTATTTTTATGTTATTATTATCATTCACATCTGTAGAAGTAATAGACTTAATAAGACGTCCCATATCAGAGCTTTTTCTTCTTGATATGTGGCATTTTGATTCATTACATGTACGTAACATGTTAGTGGTGTAAAGAGGAAGTGACTACCGTTAAGAGGAAGTGGCTACTGTTCAGAGGAAGTGGCTACTGTTAAGAGGAAGTGGTTTTGTGGCTGTGTTAAGAGGAAGTGGTTTTGTGACTGTGTTAAGGAGAAGTGGTTTTTTGGCTGTGTTAAGAGGAAGTGACTACCATTAAGAGGAAGTGACTACCGTTAAGAGGAAGTGATTTTGTGGCTGTGTTAAGAGGAAGTGAAACACAAACATATCTGGACAGAATTTTAAAGCTAGATTTCTATATCCATTTATGGACTTATAAATGTAATGACATTTATATGATTTTGAAAGAATATAAGCTTAGTTCAACTGTCATACCATGTCTGAACCCAAAATATAAGCTTGTTTTACTCCAATGTTAGTAAAAATGTAAACACTGTATGGCCTCAAAACATGGTTAATTAAGACTATAATTTTGATATAATTGATGGTAATGCCTTGCATCCATAGCTCTGTCTATGAGTTTGACTGTGTTTACGTTTCTCCAGGCCCATTCGGCTTTTTACCAAAGCAGAGGCAGGGTGACCCTCTGTTATTGTTTCAATTAAATATTCTAGCTTTAAAGTTTATTACAATGTATATAAATAAGGCAATATGTTTTATTTTCATATAGCTGTTACAAAGTAAGCAAACATTTGTTTGCGCTGTGTAGGTTTTATATTACAAATAAGCCTCTCCTAAAATGTCCTTAACTGCAGTACATAGCTGGTGCAAACCCCCTACCAAGGACTCCTATTCATAGCAGCATCCAGTTGTTCTCACCCAATAGCACCTACTGAAACTGAAGAGGAGGGTTAAGGCAGGTCAGGTATTTATAGTTGTGATAATTGTATTGTATTAAAAGGGCAAAGATTCACACAAATGACAGAGGAGCACATTGCATCCATACAATTATGTAACACATGATGATTTTGATGAGAAATACTTTGGTGATGTGAATACTGTAGTACAAGTAGATCAAATTCACTTTAAATTAGAACATACAACAGTCTTTAAATGCCAAAATAAATAATCGGAATTATGTGAATATGTTCATAAACAATTAATACTTCATAATTACGGCTGTCAGTGACAGCAGAGAGTTGATTGGGATATTCTTGGGGGTGTAGACATGACTGGAGTAGTACATAGGCTGCATAGTACACAGCCAGCTCAGACGGAACAGAGTAGAACAGAACAGAGTAGAACGGAACAGAGTAGAATGGAACAGAGCAGAAGGGAACAGAGCAGAAGGGAATAGAGCAGAAGGGAACAGAATAGAAGGGAACAGAGCAGAAGGGAACAGAGCAGAAGGGAACAGAGCAGAAGGGAACAGAGCAGAAGGGAACAGAATAGAAGGGAACAGAGCAGAAGGGAACAGAATAGAAGGGAACAGAGCAGAAGGGAACAGAGCAGAAGGGAACAGAGCAGAAGGGAACAGAGCAGAAGGGAACAGAATAGAAGGGAACAGAGCAGAAGGGAACAGAGCAGAAGGGAACAGAGCAGAAGGGAACAGAATAGAAGGGAACAGAGCAGAAGGGAACAGAGCAGAAGGGAACAGAGCAGAAGGGAACAGAATAGAAGGAACAGAGCAGAAGGAACAGAGCAGAAGGGAACAGAGCAGAAGGGAACAGAATAGAAGGGAACAGAGCAGAAGGGAACAGAATAGAAGGAACAGAGCAGAAGGAACAGAGCAGAAGGGAACAGAGCAGAAGGGAACAGAGCAGAAGGGAACAGAATAGAAGGGAACAGAGCAGAAGGGAACAGAGCAGAAGGAACAGAGCAGAAGGGAACAGAGCAGAAGGGAACAGAATAGAAGGAACAGAGCAGAAGGAACAGAGCAGAAGGAACAGAGCAGAAGGGAACAGAATAGAAGGAACAGAGCAGAAGGGAACAGAATAGAAGGAACAGAGCAGAAGGAACAGAGCAGAAGGGAACAGAATAGAAGGGAACAGAATAGAAGGGAACAGAGCAGAGTAGAAGGGAACAGAGTAGAACGGAACAGAATAGAGCAGAGCAGATCAGAAGGGAACAGAGTAGAACGGAACAGAGCAGAAGGGAACAGAGCAGAGTAGAAGGGAACAGAGTAGAACGGAACAGAATAGAATGGAACAGAGCAGAAGGGAATAGAGCAGAAGGGAACAGAATAGAAGGGAACAGAGCAGAAGGGAACAGAGCAGAAGGGAACAGAGCAGAAGGGAACAGAGCAGAAGGGAACAGAATAGAAGGGAACAGAGCAGAAGGGAACAGAGCAGAAGGGAACAGAATAGAAGGGAACAGAGCAGAAGGGAACAGAATAGAAGGGAACAGAGCAGAAGGGAACAGAGCAGAAGGGAACAGAATAGAAGGGAACAGAATAGAAGGGAACAGAGCAGAAGGGAACAGAATAGAAGGAACAGAGCAGAAGGAACAGAGCAGAAGGAACAGAGCAGAAGGAACAGAATAGAAGGGAACAGAGCAGAAGGGAACAGAGCAGAAGGGAACAGAGCAGAAGGAACAGAGCAGAAGGGAACAGAATAGAAGGGAACAGAGCAGAAGGGAACAGAATAGAAGGGAACAGAGCAGAAGGGAACAGAGCAGAAGGGAACAGAGCAGAAGGGAACAGAGCAGAAGGGAACAGAATAGAAGGGAACAGAGCAGAAGGGAACAGAGCAGAAGGGAACAGAGCAGAAGGGAACAGAGCAGAAGGGAACAGAATAGAAGGGAACAGAGCAGAAGGGAACAGAGCAGAAGGGAACAGAGCAGAAGGGAACAGAATAGAAGGGAACAGAGCAGAAGGGAACAGAATAGAAGGGAACAGAGCAGAAGGGAACAGAGCAGAAGGGAACAGAATAGAAGGGAACAGAATAGAAGGGAACAGAGCAGAGTAGAAGGGAACAGAGTAGAACGGAACAGAATAGAGCAGAGCAGATCAGAAGGGAACAGAGTAGAACGGAACAGAGCAGAAGGGAACAGAGCAGAGTAGAAGGGAACAGAGTAGAACGGAACAGAATAGAATGGAACAGAGCAGAAGGGAATAGAGCAGAAGGGAACAGAATAGAAGGGAACAGAGCAGAAGGGAACAGAGCAGAAGGAACAGAGCAGAAGGAACAGAGCAGAAGGAACAGAATAGAAGGAACAGAGCAGAAGGAACAGAGCAGAAGGGAACAGAATAGAAGGGAACAGAGCAGAAGGGAACAGAATAGAAGGGAACAGAGCAGAAGGAACAGAGCAGAAGGGAACAGAATAGAAGGAACAGAATAGAAGGGAACAGAGCAGAGTAGAAGGGAACAGAGTAGAACGGAACAGAATAGAGCAGAGCAGATCAGAAGGGAACAGAGTAGAACGGAACAGAGCAGAAGGGAACAGAGCAGAGTAGAAGGGAACAGAGTAGAACGGAACAGAATAGAATGGAACAGAGCAGAAGGGAATAGAGCAGAAGGGAACAGAATAGAAGGGAACAGAGTAGAACGGAACAGAGCAGAAGGGAACAGAGCAGAAGGGAACAGAATAGAAGGGAACAGAATAGAAGGGAACAGAATAGAAGGGAACAGAATAGAAGGGAACAGAGCAGAGTAGAAGGGAACAGAGTAGAACGGAACAGAATAGAGCAGAGCAGATCAGAAGGGAACAGAGTAGAACGGAACAGAGCAGAAGGGAACAGAGCAGAGTAGAAGGGAACAGAGTAGAACGGAACAGAATAGAGCAGAGCAGATCAGAAGGGAACAGAATAGAACGGAACAGAGCAGAAGGGAATAGAGCAGAAGGGAACAGAATAGAAGGGAACAGAGCAGAAGGGAACAGAGCAGAAGGGAACAGAGCAGAAGGGAACAGAGCAGAAGGGAACAGAATAGAAGGGAACAGAGCAGAAGGGAACAGAATAGAAGGGAACAGAGCAGAAGGGAACAGAGCAGAAGGGAACAGAGCAGAAGGGAACAGAGCAGAAGGGAACAGAATAGAAGGGAACAGAGCAGAAGGGAACAGAGCAGAAGGGAACAGAGCAGAAGGGAACAGAATAGAAGGGAACAGAGCAGAAGGGAACAGAGCAGAAGGGAACAGAGCAGAAGGGAACAGAATAGAAGGGAACAGAGCAGAAGGGAACAGAGCAGAAGGGAACAGAGCAGAAGGGAACAGAATAGAAGGGAACAGAGCAGAAGGGAACAGAATAGAAGGGAACAGAGCAGAAGGGAACAGAGCAGAAGGGAACAGAGCAGAAGGGAACAGAGCAGAAGGGAACAGAATAGAAGGGAACAGAGCAGAAGGGAACAGAGCAGAAGGGAACAGAGCAGAAGGGAACAGAGCAGAAGGGAACAGAATAGAAGGGAACAGAGCAGAAGGGAACAGAGCAGAAGGGAACAGAGCAGAAGGGAACAGAATAGAAGGAACAGAGCAGAAGGGAACAGAATAGAAGGAACAGAGCAGAAGGGAACAGAGCAGAAGGGAACAGAATAGAAGGGAACAGAATAGAAGGGAACAGAGCAGAGTAGAAGGGAACAGAGTAGAACGGAACAGAATAGAGCAGAGCAGATCAGAAGGGAACAGAGTAGAACGGAACAGAGCAGAAGGGAACAGAGCAGAGTAGAAGGGAACAGAGTAGAACGGAACAGAATAGAATGGAACAGAGCAGAAGGGAATAGAGCAGAAGGGAACAGAATAGAAGGGAACAGAGCAGAAGGGAACAGAGCAGAAGGGAACAGAGCAGAAGGGAACAGAGCAGAAGGGAACAGAATAGAAGGAACAGAGCAGAAGGGAACAGAGCAGAAGGAACAGAATAGAAGGGAACAGAGCAGAAGGAACAGAATAGAAGGGAACAGAGCAGAAGGAACAGAGCAGAAGGAACAGAATAGAAGGAACAGAATAGAAGGAACAGAGCAGAAGGGAACAGAATAGAAGGGAACAGAGCAGAAGGAACAGAGCAGAAGGAACAGAGCAGAAGGGAACAGAATAGAAGGGAACAGAGCAGAAGGGAACAGAGCAGAAGGGAACAGAGCAGAAGGAACAGAGCAGAAGGGAACAGAATAGAAGGAACAGAGCAGAAGGAACAGAATAGAAGGAACAGAGCAGAAGGAACAGAGCAGAAGGGAACAGAGCAGAAGGAACAGAGCAGAAGGGAACAGAATAGAAGGGAACAGAGCAGAAGGAACAGAGCAGAAGGAACAGAGCAGAAGGGAACAGAGCAGAAGGAACAGAATAGAAGGAACAGAGCAGAAGGAACAGAGCAGAAGGAACAGAGCAGAAGGAACAGAATAGAAGGAACAGAGCAGAAGGGAACAGAATAGAAGGAACAGAGCAGAAGGGAACAGAGCAGAAGGGAACAGAATAGAAGGAACAGAATAGAAGGGAACAGAGCAGAGTAGAAGGGAACAGAGTAGAACGGAACAGAATAGAGCAGAGCAGATCAGAAGGGAACAGAGTAGAACGGAACAGAGCAGAAGGGAACAGAGCAGAGTAGAAGGGAACAGAGTAGAACGGAACAGAATAGAATGGAACAGAGCAGAAGGGAATAGAGCAGAAGGGAACAGAATAGAAGGAACAGAGCAGAAGGGAACAGAGCAGAAGGAACAGAGCAGAAGGAACAGAGCAGAAGGAACAGAATAGAAGGAACAGAGCAGAAGGGAACAGAGCAGAAGGGAACAGAATAGAAGGAACAGAGCAGAAGGGAACAGAATAGAAGGAACAGAGCAGAAGGGAACAGAGCAGAAGGGAACAGAATAGAAGGGAACAGAATAGAAGGGAACAGAGCAGAGTAGAAGGGAACAGAGTAGAACGGAACAGAATAGAGCAGAGCAGATCAGAAGGGAACAGAGTAGAACGGAACAGAGCAGAAGGGAACAGAGCAGAGTAGAAGGGAACAGAGTAGAACGGAACAGAATAGAATGGAACAGAGCAGAAGGGAATAGAGCAGAAGGGAACAGAATAGAAGGGAACAGAGTAGAACGGAACAGAGCAGAAGGAACAGAGCAGAAGGGAACAGAATAGAAGGGAACAGAATAGAAGGAACAGAATAGAAGGAACAGAATAGAAGGGAACAGAGCAGAGTAGAAGGGAACAGAGTAGAACGGAACAGAATAGAGCAGAGCAGATCAGAAGGGAACAGAGTAGAACGGAACAGAGCAGAAGGGAACAGAGCAGAGTAGAAGGGAACAGAGTAGAACGGAACAGAATAGAGCAGAGCAGATCAGAAGGGAACAGAATAGAACGGAACAGAGCAGAAGGGAACAGAGTAGAAGTGAACAGAATAGAAGGGAACAGAATAGAAGGGAACAGAATAGAAGGGAACAGAGTAGAAGGGAACAGAGCAGAAGGGAACAGAGCAGAAGGGAACAGAATAGAAGGGAACAGAGCAGAAGGGAACAGAATAGAAGGGAACAGAGCAGAAGGGAACAGAGCAGAAGGGAACAGAGCAGAAGGAACAGAGCAGAAGGAACAGAATAGAAGGGAACAGAGCAGAAGGAACAGAGCAGAAGGGAACAGAGCAGAAGGAACAGAATAGAAGGAACAGAGCAGAAGGGAACAGAATAGAAGGAACAGAGCAGAAGGGAACAGAGCAGAAGGAACAGAGCAGAAGGGAACAGAGCAGAAGGGAACAGAATAGAAGGGAACAGAGCAGAAGGAACAGAGCAGAAGGGAACAGAGCAGAAGGGAACAGAGCAGAAGGGAACAGAATAGAAGGGAACAGAGCAGAAGGGAACAGAGCAGAAGGGAACAGAACAGAAGGGAACAGAACAGAAGGAACAGAGCAGAAGGGAACAGAATAGAAGGGAACAGAGCAGAAGGGAACAGAGCAGAAGGGAACAGAATAGAAGGGAACAGAATAGAAGGGAACAGAGCAGAGTAGAAGGGAACAGAGTAGAACGGAACAGAATAGAGCAGAGCAGATCAGAAGGGAACAGAGTAGAACGGAACAGAGCAGAAGGAACAGAGCAGAGTAGAAGGAACAGAGTAGAACGGAACAGAATAGAATGGAACAGAGCAGAAGGGAATAGAGCAGAAGGAACAGAATAGAAGGAACAGAGCAGAAGGAACAGAGCAGAAGGGGACAGAGCAGAAGGAACAGAGCAGAAGGGAACAGAATAGAAGGAACAGAGCAGAAGGAACAGAGCAGAAGGGAACAGAATAGAAGGGAACAGAGCAGAAGGGAACAGAATAGAAGGGAACAGAGCAGAAGGGAACAGAGCAGAAGGGAACAGAATAGAAGGGAACAGAATAGAAGGGAACAGAGCAGAGTAGAAGGGAACAGAGTAGAACGGAACAGAATAGAGCAGAGCAGATCAGAAGGGAACAGAGTAGAACGGAACAGAGCAGAAGGGAACAGAGCAGAGTAGAAGGGAACAGAGTAGAACGGAACAGAATAGAATGGAACAGAGCAGAAGGGAATAGAGCAGAAGGGAACAGAATAGAAGGGAACAGAGTAGAACGGAACAGAGCAGAAGGGAACAGAGCAGAAGGGAACAGAATAGAAGGGAACAGAATAGAAGGGAACAGAATAGAAGGGAACAGAGCAGAGTAGAAGGGAACAGAGTAGAACGGAACAGAATAGAGCAGAGCAGATCAGAAGGGAACAGAGTAGAACGGAACAGAGCAGAAGGGAACAGAGCAGAGTAGAAGGGAACAGAGTAGAACGGAACAGAATAGAGCAGAGCAGATCAGAAGGGAACAGAATAGAACGGAACAGAGCAGAAGGGAACAGAGTAGAAGTGAACAGAATAGAAGGGAACAGAATAGAAGGGAACAGAATAGAAGGGAACAGAGTAGAAGGGAACAGAATAGAAGGGAACAGAATAGAAGGGAACAGAATAGAAGGAACAGAGTAGAAGGGAACAGAATAGAAGGGAACAGAATAGAAGGGAACAGAGTAGAAGGGAACAGAGTAGAAGGGAACAGAGTAGAAGGGAACAGAATAGAAGGGAACAGAGTAGAAGGGAACAGAATAGAAGGGAACAGAGTAGAAGGGAACAGAGTAGAAGGGAACAGAGTAGAAGGGAACAGAATAGAAGGAAACATAATAGAAGGGAACAGAATAGAAGGGAACAGAATAGAAGGGAACAGAATAGAAGGGAACAGAGTACAAGGGAACAGAATAGAAGGGAACAGAATAGAAGGGAACAGAATAGAAGGGAACAGAGTAGAAGGGAACAGAGTAGAAGGGAACAGAATAGAAGGGAACAGAGTAGAAGGGAACAGAATAGAAGGAAACATAATAGAAGGGAACAGAATAGAAGGGAACAGAATAGAAGGGAACAGAATAGAAGGGAACAGAGTACAAGGGAACAGAATAGAAGGGAACAGAATAGAAGGGAACAGAGTAGAAGGGAACAGAGTAGAAGGGAACAGAATAGAAGGGAACAGAGTAGAAGGGAACAGAATAGAAGGGAACAGAATAGAAGGGAACAGAATAGAAGGGAACAGAGTAGAAGGGAACAGAGTAGAAGGGAACAGAATAGAAGGGAACAGAGTACAAGGGAACAGAATAGAAGGGAACAGAGTAGAAGGGAACAGAATAGAAGGGAACAGAGTAGAAGGGAACAGAGTAGAAGGGAACATAATAGAAGGGAACAGAATAGAAGGGAACAGAGTAGAAGGGAACAGAATAGAAGGGAACAGAATAGAAGGGAACAGAATAGAAGGGAACAGAATAGAAGGGAACAGAATAGAACGGAACAGAGTAGAAGGGAACAGAATAGAAGGGAACAGAATAGAAGGGAACAGAATAGAACGGAACAGAGTAGAAGGGAACAGAATAGAAGGGAACAGAATAGAAGGGAACAGAATAGAGCAGAGCAGATCAGAAGGGAACAGAGTAGAACGGAACAGAGCAGAAGGGAACAGAGCAGAGTAGAAGGGAACAGAGTAGAACGGAACAGAATAGAATGGAACAGAGCAGAAGGGAATAGAGCAGAAGGGAACAGAATAGAAGGGAACAGAGCAGAAGGGAACAGAGCAGAAGGGGACAGAGCAGAAGGGAACAGAGCAGAAGGGAACAGAATAGAAGGGAACAGAGCAGAAGGGAACAGAGCAGAAGGGAACAGAATAGAAGGGAACAGAGCAGAAGGGAACAGAATAGAAGGGAACAGAGCAGAAGGGAACAGAATAGAAGGGAACAGAGCAGAAGGGAACAGAGCAGAAGGGAACAGAATAGAAGGGAACAGAATAGAAGGGAACAGAGCAGAGTAGAAGGGAACAGAGTAGAACGGAACAGAATAGAGCAGAGCAGATCAGAAGGGAACAGAGTAGAACGGAACAGAGCAGAAGGGAACAGAGCAGAGTAGAAGGGAACAGAGTAGAACGGAACAGAATAGAATGGAACAGAGCAGAAGGGAATAGAGCAGAAGGGAACAGAATAGAAGGGAACAGAGTAGAACGGAACAGAGCAGAAGGGAACAGAGCAGAAGGGAACAGAATAGAAGGGAACAGAATAGAAGGGAACAGAATAGAAGGGAACAGAGCAGAGTAGAAGGGAACAGAGTAGAACGGAACAGAATAGAGCAGAGCAGATCAGAAGGGAACAGAGTAGAACGGAACAGAGCAGAAGGGAACAGAGCAGAGTAGAAGGGAACAGAGTAGAACGGAACAGAATAGAGCAGAGCAGATCAGAAGGGAACAGAATAGAACGGAACAGAGCAGAAGGGAACAGAGTAGAAGTGAACAGAATAGAAGGGAACAGAATAGAAGGGAACAGAATAGAAGGGAACAGAGTAGAAGGGAACAGAATAGAAGGGAACAGAATAGAAGGGAACAGAATAGAAGGGAACAGAGTAGAAGGGAACAGAATAGAAGGGAACAGAATAGAAGGGAACAGAGTAGAAGGGAACAGAGTAGAAGGGAACAGAGTAGAAGGGAACAGAATAGAAGGGAACAGAGTAGAAGGGAACAGAATAGAAGGGAACAGAGTAGAAGGGAACAGAGTAGAAGGGAACAGAGTAGAAGGGAACAGAATAGAAGGAAACATAATAGAAGGGAACAGAATAGAAGGGAACAGAATAGAAGGGAACAGAATAGAAGGGAACAGAGTACAAGGGAACAGAATAGAAGGGAACAGAATAGAAGGGAACAGAATAGAAGGGAACAGAATAGAAGGGAACAGAGTAGAAGGGAACAGAGTAGAAGGGAACAGAATAGAAGGGAACAGAGTAGAAGGGAACAGAATAGAAGGAAACATAATAGAAGGGAACAGAATAGAAGGGAACAGAATAGAAGGGAACAGAATAGAAGGGAACAGAGTACAAGGGAACAGAATAGAAGGGAACAGAATAGAAGGGAACAGAGTAGAAGGGAACAGAGTAGAAGGGAACAGAATAGAAGGGAACAGAATAGAAGGGAACAGAATAGAAGGGAACAGAGTAGAAGGGAACAGAGTAGAAGGGAACAGAATAGAAGGGAACAGAATACAAGGGAACAGAATAGAAGGGAACAGAGTAGAAGGGAACAGAATAGAAGGGAACAGAGTAGAAGGGAACAGAGTAGAAGGGAACATAATAGAAGGGAACAGAATAGAAGGGAACAGAGTAGAAGGGAACAGAATAGAAGGGAACAGAATAGAAGGGAACAGAATAGAAGGGAACAGAATAGAAGGGAACAGAATAGAACGGAACAGAGTAGAAGGGAACAGAATAGAAGGGAACAGAATAGAAGGGAACAGAATAGAACGGAACAGAGTAGAAGGGAACAGAATAGAAGGGAACAGAATAGAAGGGAACAGAATAGAGCAGAGCAGATCAGAAGGGAACAGAGTAGAAGGGAACAGAGCAGAAGGGAACAGAGCAGAAGGGAACAGAGTAGAACAGAGCAGAACAGAAGGGAACAGAACAGAGCAGAAGGGAACAGAACAGAGCAGAGCAGAGCAGAGCAGAGCAGAGCAGAGCAGATCAGAAGGGAACAGAATAGAGCAGAGCAGAGCAGATCAGAAGGGAACAGAACAGAGCAGAAGGGAACAGAGTAGAACAGAGCAGAGCAGAACGGAACAGAATAGGGCAGAGCAGATCAGAAGGGAACAGAACAGAACAGAGCAGAACAGACCAGAGCAGAACAGAACAGAGAAGAACAGAACAGAAGGGAACAGAACAGAGCAGAACAGAACAGAAGGGAACAGAACAGAGCAGGACAGAACAGAGCAGAACAGAGCAGAGCGGAACGGAACAGAACAGAGCTTTATTGTCCATCCAAGGATAGAAAAGTTTATTTGGCGTCACCTTACAAACTGCCTGCTGCACGTCTATATAATAAGATAGTTTACTCTCCAAATTTGCTTTGGGAAATGTTCACCACATCATTGGTCCACTTCTGAATTCACACAGTTGAACCACCTGGGTTGGGTTTCCCAAAGTGTTGTAGCAATGAGATGATATTAATTCCATTGAAACTAAATGGACGAAAGACGCTCTTAGTGCTACGATGCTTTTGGGAACCCAGGTCAGGAAGAGAGAGAGAGAGAGAGAGAGAGAGAGCATGTCTTAGAAGCTAACCAGACTGTGGAGTAGTGTAGACTATAGTGATGACATCACATTTAAACACCTCATGATTTGTTCCTCTTTGTATGGTGAGGAAACATGTCTTTGTAGTTGTCAGTGATCATAGTGACATGTTGCCCATCTCCAAGAGGTGTTCAAAGTAAGTGTCTGCTGTGTTTTGGCCCACTGAGAGAGTTTAAATCCCCAAATAGCAAACCCGGGTTTCATCCGAGTCCCTCAGTGTATGTGGGTCATCCCAGGTTATCAGACTCCAGTATAATCAGGGATCCCAGACCTGCTAAAAACCATTTTGATGTATAGAGAACCCAGTCTACCCACACTGTGTAGTTGAATATTCTATTACTTTTGTATTTTACCTGTTTTTTCAATTACGATCTTGTTTCATCATTGCAACTCCCCAACAGGCTCCGGAGAGATAAAGGTCAAGTCATGTGTCCTCCAAAGCATGACCCGCCAAACCACACTTCTTAACACCCGCCCTCCTTAACCCAGAAGCCAGCCACACCAGTGTGTCAGAGGAAACACTGTTCAACTGACTACTGAAGTTAGCCTGCAGGTGTCCGGACCACCACAAGGAGTCACTAGAGCACGATGAGCCAAGTAAAGCCCACCTGGCCAACCTCTCCCCGCCCTATGGAACTCCCGGTCACGGCCGGTTGTGACACAACCTGGGCTCAAACCCCGGTCTGTAGTGACGCCTCAAGCACTGCAGTGCCTTAGACCACCGCGCCACACGGGAGGTCCTGAATATTCTATTCTATTCTACTATTCTAAAGTTGAAGTTGTCTGCTGTGTTTTGAACCTCTAGCTGAGATGTGGCTGTCTGTTGTGTGCCAACCATTGGTAAAAGCAGAGTATTGACAACAGTGTTTTCCCCCCACACCGAGACTGTGTATCTGTCTGCTGTGTTGGAGAAAGTGTCCTAAACCGTGGGCTGTTGTGTAATCCCTCACTGGGCCCCTTGCTATTTCTGTGCCTGGGTCCCGCGTCACGCTTGGGTATTTTCTCTGGTGACTAGCTCACATCAATAGATCTCCTAATGCACGCTCAGTCAGCCAGCATCAGCGGCTGCAACGTCTGATTGATACGATTTTACCCTCGCTAAATCTGATCATAATTGCTTATGCTATTACTATAGCCCAGGGATGTGGAGAATGGACAGCTGTTATTTGCAATATGAGGAATGTGACATGTGACTGGCGATGTGGGACAAGAAGAGAGTATACTAATGTCAGGTTTGTTTGAGGATTATTTTCTACATCTGCATGTCTGTCTGTCTGCTGCTTGTGGAGAGACTATTTGAAAAACAGTAGGATAGAAAACATCTTACATCGGTGTTAATTCTGCATGTTGTGTTCTGTGCATGCTGTCATGCCATGGGCTTTCTGCCTCAGTGTCCCTGACTCGATGTGTTTTCCTAATAAAAATGTATGGATGAGGGGCTAGTGTTAGACTCCTCTGTGTAGGTGAACGTGATACAGTGGCATTGTAATGACGTTTTCCATAACCTATGTACAGTATGCTTCCCATTGTCTCCATGCAACATGCTTCAGCAGTGTTGCTGTACTATGTCTTATGAGCGTGTAAATGTATAAGCAGACGGTATCTTGAATATAAAGAAACCTTCTAAGAGTCACCCCCCTCCTCTCAACCACTCAAGCACAAGTGCATGCTCAATCACACACATGCAAGCAGCACATTCACATGCCAATAGCCAACCCACAACCATTCAAAAACACACTGATTTACACGACCATTGGCTTTACCAACACAAGAAATGTATAGTTTCCTAAAAGAGAGGTCTGTTGGGAAGTGTAGTCTATATCTGCCGAGGGAACTTGTAAATATGACTTAGCAGAGGTTGGGAAGTGTAGTCTATATCTGCTGAAGGAACTAGTAAATATGACTGAGCAGAGGTTGGGAAGTGTAGTCTATATCTGCTGAAGGAACTAGTAAATATGACTTAGCAGAGGTTGGGAAGTGTAGTCTATATCTGCTGAAGAAACTAGTAAATATGACTGAGCAGAGGTTGGGAAGTGTAGTCTATATCTGCTGAAGGAACTAGTAAATATGACTTAGCAGAGGTTGGGAAGTGTAGTCTATATCTGCTGAAGGAACTAGTAAATATGACTTAGCAGAGGTTGGGAAGTGTAGTCTATATATATATTTTTTTTAATTTGACCTTTATTTAACCAGGCAAGTCAGTTAAGAACACATTCTTATTTTCAATGACGGCCTGGGAACAGTGGGTTAACTGCCTGTTCAGGGGCAGAACAACAGATTTGTACCTTGTCAGCTCGGGGGTTTGAACTCGCAACCTTCCGGTTACTAGTCCAACACTCTAACCACTAGGCTACGCTGAAGGAACTAGTAAACATGACTTAGCAGAGGTTGGGAAGTGTAGTCTATATCTGCTGAAGGAACTAGTAAATATGACTTAGCAGAGGTTGGGAAGTGTAGTCTATATCTGCTGAAGGAACTAGTAAATATGACTTAGCAGAGATTGGGAAGTGTAGTCTATATTTAAAAAACATATAATTTTTTTATTTAAATTTTACCTTTATTTAACCAGGCAAGTCAGTTAAGAACACATTCTTATTTTCAATGATGGCCTGGGAACAGTGGGTTAACTGCCTGTTTCAGGGGCAGAACAACAGACTTGTACCTTGTCAGCTCGGGGGCTTGAACTCGCAACCTTCCGGTTACTAGTCCAACACTCTAACCACTAGGCTACGCTGAAGGAACTAGTAAATATGACTTAGCAGAGATTGGGAAGTGTAGTCTATATCTGCTGAAGGAACTAGTAAATATGACTTAGCAGAGGTTGGGAAGTGTAGTCTATATCTGCTGAAGGAACTAGTAAATATGACTGAGCAGAGGTTGGGAAGTGTAGTCTATATCTGCTGAAGGAACTAGTAAATATGACTTAGCAGAGGTTGGGAAGTGTAGTCTATATCTGCTGAAGGAACTAGTAAATATGACTGAGCAGAGGTTGGGAAGTGTAGTCTATATCTGCTGAAGGAACTAGTAAATATGACTTAGCAGAGGTTGGAAAGTGTAGCCTGCATACAGTACAGGCTGTGTCCTTCCCTCTATATCTGTAGTGTAGTTCAGAAGAGAGGTATGTATTGTTTCAGTGAGGCAGGCTTATCTCCCTGACACCCTGCACTCGTAGTTCCCTCCTCTTATTGCTTTAGGATGGAAACATACCTAGCTATGAGGTCAGAATGACCTTGAGGAGAGAGAGATCCCCTGTCCCCTCCCGCTCAAGGCTCACAATGTTGTCACCTCTGTCCTTGTAGAATGTATCAAGAAGTCACCTTTTACAGTATACAGTATATACTGTATTCTCCTCTTTGGTCTGTCTGTCTAGGAGAGGAATACAAACCATATCAGATAGCTGTAGTGTTTAGCCCTGTGTCAAGTGGGAGGACAAAGTACTTCCCATTTAAATATTATTTGGACATTCTTGCAGTAGAAGCGTAGCCTCTTTGATTTAATGTATTTTATCGCTGCATCTTAAGAGTCACCTTGGATTTGTATCATCTCTCCGGTCTGTTTGACAAATGTGTATGATGTGTGTGTGTGTGTGTGTGTGTGTGTGTGTGTGTGTGTGTGTGTGTGTGTGTGTGTGTGTGTGTGTGTGTGTGTGTGTGTGTGTGTGTGTGTGTGTGTGTGTGTGTGTGTGCGTGTGTGTGTGTGTGTTTGTAACAAAGAGAGAAGGAGCAGTAGGATGTAAAAGTCTAACAAAGAGAGAAATCCCTGGTTGTAACAAATAGTGAAAGAGAGAGCAGTAGTGAACAGAAAGGGACAGCAGTAGGTTGGAACAGAAAGAGAGCACAAGGGTAGAACAGAAAGAGAGAGCAGTAGAGTGGAACAGAAAGAGAGAGCAGTAGGGTGGAACAGAAGAGAGAGCAGTAGGGTGAAACAGAAAGAGAGAGCAGTAGAGTGGAACAGAAAGAGAGAGCAGTAGGGTGGAACAGAAAGAGAGAGCAGTAGGGTGGAACAGAAAGAGATCAATAGGGTGGAACAGAAAGAGAGAGCAGTAGGGTGGAACAGAAAGAGAGAGCAGTAGAGTGGAACAGAAAGAGAGCAGTAGGGTGTAACAGAAGAGAGAGCAGTAGGGTGGAACAGAAAGAGAGAGCAGTAGAGTGGAACAGAAAGAGAGAGCAGTAGGGTGGAACAGAAAGAGAGAGCAGTAGGGTGAAACAGAAGAGAGAGCAGTAGGGTGGAACAGAAAGAGAGAGCAGTAGGGTGGACCAGAAAGAGAGAGCAGTAGGGTGGAACAGAAGAGAGAACAGTAGGGTGGAACAGAAAGAGAGAGCAGTAGGGTGGAACAGAAAGAGAGAGCAGTAGGGTTGAACACAAAGAGAGAGCAGTAGGGTTGAACAGAAAGAGAGAGCAGTAGGGTGGAACAGAAGAGAGAGCAGTAAGGTGGAACACAAAGAGAGAGCAGTACGGTGGAACAGAAAGAGAGCAGTAGGGTGGAACAGAAGAGAGAGCAGTAGGGTGGAACACAAAGAGAGAGCAGTAGGGTTGAACAGAAAGAGAGAGCAGTAGGGTGGAACAGAAAGAGAGAGCAGTAGAGTGGAACAGAAAGAGAGAGCAGTAGAGTGGAACAGAAAGAGAGAACAGTAGGGTGGAACAGAAAGAGAGAGCAGTAGGGTGAAACAGAAGAGAGAGCAGTAGGGTGGAACAGAAAGAGAGAGCAGTAGGGTGGACCAGAAAGAGAGAGCAGTAGGGTGGAACAGAAAGAGAGAGCAGTAGGGTGGAACAGAAGAGAGAGCAGTAGGGTTGAACACAAAGAGAGAGGAGTAGGGTTGAACAGAAAGAGAGAGCAGTAGGGTGGAACAGAAGAGAGAGCAGTAAGGTGGAACACAAAGAGAGAGCAGTAGGGTGGAACAGAAAGAGAGCAGTAGGGTTGAACAGAAAGAGAGAGCAGTAGGGTGGAACAGAAAGAGAGAGCAGTAGAGTGGAACAGAAAGAGAGAGCAGTAGAGTGGAACAGAAAGAGAGAGCAGTAGGGTGGAACAGAAAGAGAGAGCAGTAGGGTGAAACAGAAGAGAGAGCAGTAGGGTGGAACAGAAAGAGAGAGCAGTAGGGTGGACCAGAAAGAGAGAGCAGTAGGGTGGAACAGAAAGAGAGAGCAGTAGGGTGGAACAGAAGAGAGAGCAGTAGGGTTGAACACAAAGAGAGAGGAGTAGGGTTGAACAGAAAGAGAGAGCAGTAGGGTGGAACAGAAGAGAGAGCAGTAAGGTGGAACACAAAGAGAGAGCAGTAGGGTGGAACAGAAAGAGAGCAGTAGGGTGGAACAGAAGAGAGAGCAGTAGGGTGGAACAGAAGAGAGAGCAGTAGGGTTGAACAGAAAGAGAGAGCAGTAGGGTGGAACAGAAAGAGAGAGTAGTAGAGTGGAACAGAAAGAGAGAGCAGTAGGGTGGAACAGAAAGAGAGAGCAGTAGAGTGGAACAGAAAGAGAGAGCAGTAGGGTGGAACAGAAAGAGAGCAGTAGAGTGGAACAGAAAGAGAGAGCAGTAGGGTGGAACAGAAAGAGAGAGCAGTAGGGTGGAACAGAAAGAGAGCAGTAGGGTGGAACAGAAGAGAGAGCAGTAGGGTGGAACAGAAAGAGAGAGCAGTAGGGTGGAACAGAAAGAGAGAGCAGTAGAGTGGAACAGAAAGAGAGAGCAGTAGGGTGGAACAGAAAGAGAGCGGTAGAGTGGAACAGAAAGAGAGAGCAGTAGAGTGGAACAGAAAGAGAGAGCAGTAGAGTGGAACAGAAAGAGAGAGCAGTAGGGTGGAACAGAAAGAGAGAGCAGTAGGGTGGAACAGAAAGAGAGCAGTAGGGTGGAACAGAAGAGAGAGCAGTAGGGTGGAACACAAAGAGAGAGCAGTAGGGTTGAACAGAAAGAGAGAGCAGTAGGGTGGAACAGAAAGAGAGAGCAGTAGAGTAGAACAGAAAGAGAGAGCAGTAGGGTGGAACAGAAAGAGAGAGCAGTAGAGTGGAACAGAAAGAGAGCAGTAGAGTGGAACAGAAAGAGAGAGCAGTAGAGTGGAACAGAAAGAGAGAGCAGTAGAGTGGACAGAAAGAGAGAGCAGTAGGGTGGAACAGAAAGAGAGCAGTAGAGTGGAACAGAAAGAGAGAGCAGTAGAGTGGAACAGAAAGAGAGAGCATTAGAGTGGAACAGAAAGAGAGAGCAGTAGGGTGGAACAGAAAGAGAGAGCAGTAGAGTGGAACAGAAAGAGAGAGCAGTAGAGTGGAACAGAAAGAGAGAGCAGTAGAGTGGAACAGAAAGAGAGAGCAGTAGAGTGGAACAGAAAGAGAGAGCAGTAGGGTGGAACAGAAAGAGAGAGCAGTAGAGTGGAACAGAAAGAGAGAGCAGTAGAGTGGAACAGAAAGAGAGAGCAGTAGAGTGGAACAGAAAGAGAGAGCAGTAGGGTTGAACAGAAAGAGAGAGCAGTAGAGTGGAACAGAAAGAGAAAACGTAGCTCATAGGCTGTCCTAATTAAGAGTAGCTCAGAGGGTTTGAACCAGATAATCTTACATAACCTCGTTAAAGAGCACACAGCCTTTGATACTGAGAAGATGAGAATGATGTTCCCTCTGAGACCCAGCATACCATGAAGCCCCACGATGTAGAGCTGACGTATAGAACAAGATTACATACCCTGGTCCATAATCTAGAGTTGAGGTATAGAACAAGATTACATACCCTGGTCCACGGTACAGAACAAGATTACATACCCTGGTCCACGGTATAGAACAAGATTACATACCCTGGTCCACGGTATAGAACAAGATTACATACCCTGGTCCACGGTATAGAACAAGATTACATACCCTGGTCCACGGTACAGAACAAGATTACATACCCTGGTCCACGGTATAGAACAAGATTACATACCCTGGTCCACGGTACAGAACAAGATTACATACCCTGGTCCACGGTATAGAACAAGATTACATACCCTGGTCCACAGTACAGAACAAGATTACATACCCTGGTCCACGGTATAGAACAAGATTACATACCCTGGTCCACGGTATAGAACAAGATTACATACCCTGGTCCACAGTACAGAACAAGATTACATACCCTGGTCCACAGTACAGAACAAGATTACATACCCTGGTCCACGGTACAGAACAAGATTACATACCCTGGTCCACGGTATAGAACAAGATTACATACCCTGGTCCACGGTACAGAACAAGATTACATACCCTGGTCCACGGTACGGAACAAGATTACATACCCTGGTCCACGGTACAGAACAAGATTACATACCCTGGTCCACAGTACAGAACAAGATTACATACCCTGGTCCACGGTATAGAACAAGATTACATACCCTGGTCCACGGTACAGAACAAGATTACATACCCTGCCCCAAGGTGTAGAGCTGAGATTTAGGACAAGATTACATACTCTGCTATGGAGCTATAGGGCACATCCAAAATGGCACCCTATTCCCTTTATAGTGCACTACTTTTGACGAGAGCCCTATGGGTAGTGCACTATATAGGGGATAGGGTGCCATTTGGGGTGCAACCATAGTGTAATGGAGCAGAGACACAGGTAGTCGCATAATGTGGAGCTGAGGTATAGGATGAGATAATAAACAGTACACATATCCAGTGTCTGATGAGTTTAGCATCCAGGTAAACATACACACTGTCATTGTAGTGCACTGGCCAGGGGTTAGATGAGGTACAGGTATTTGAGAGAGTCTAGTAAAAGTGGTTATTCTTTCATTTCCTGCCGTGATCACTGGTCATTATGCACCAAGTTTAGTTCAAGGAGGAACTATTTTGGAAAATGATTTTTGTCTGTGAGGTTATAAAGGTCCCTAAGTGGTGATATGATCTGTTTTATGTTTCTTGTTGGGAGAAACAGGAAGTGGGTTGCACGTTAACTACAGTATTTTTGTAAGTAAGTAGTTGTGCTATTTTTGCATCTACTGGTATTTGGTAGGGACAATGCATGTGTGTCCTTTCTTTTTTTAAATTTGTATTTTTACCTTTATTTAACCAGGCAAGTCAGTTAAGAACAAATTCTTATTTTCAATGACGGCCTAGGAACAGTGGGTTAACTGCCTGTTCAGGGGCAGAACGACAGATTTGTACCTTGTCAGCTCAGGGGTTTGAACTTGCAGCCTTTCGGTTACTAGTCCAACACTCTAACCACCAGGCTACCCTGCCGCCCCAGTAATACTGGATTACATACCCTGCCCCTCTACATTACATTACTATGTAATGTAATGTAATGTAATATTGTGAAGTATTGTAATTTCACAAAAAAAGAATGATTCTGTTTCTGTTTTTTTTTCAGATGACCCTTTCCTGCAACCAGTGCTAATATTACTACTACAGTAAAATAACAGAGTTTATCATCTGTAGGAAATCAACCCTGAAGAGGAAGGTGACATTGGAATCGTCATGGAGTCACTAGAAACTACTGCAGAGGTGAAAAGCTCTAAAGAGGCTCTGAATAAGACAGTTCCCCAGAGAAAGTCAGCAGCACCTATGACTGCCCAAACTAAAATACCCCCCTCGGCTGATTCGGAAGGGGAGGGGTGGCATCTATGCCCAGAACCAGAGGAGGACCAGAGTAGAACCACATATTGTTCAACAGATATGTCTGACTCAGGGAAACTCAGACAATTAGAAGGGAAATCACTACGCCAATTACAGGATCAACCCTGCAGTCATCCTCATTACAACGTATTAACCTCATATCCACCACAGGAGAGACAGACAGTTCCCTTTGCTAGACAGAAAACAGCAGATCACTTGCTTTCTGCACTGCCACTTGTCAGCTGTGGAGGGCCCTCTCCTCAGAGGAGCTCCCCCAGTTCACCCGTGTCTCTCCAACACTGTTCCCAGTCAGGAATAGAGGAACTATCCAAGGAGGTGTGTAGTAAGATGGAGCAGAAGCAGCAACAGAGACCTGGGAAGTATGTTTGTGATTATTGTGGGAGGGCATGTGCCAAACCCAGCGTACTAAAGAAGCATATTCGCTCACATACTGGGGAGAGACCCTACCCCTGCGTGCCCTGTGGTTTCTCCTTCAAAACCAAGAGCAATTTATACAAACACAGAAAATCTCATGCTCACTCAGTCAAAGCTGGGACAGTGCCATTTTCAGAACTGGGTTCTTACAATGTCAACATGGAGGACCGGGGATCTTTAGAAGGAGAAGGAGAGTTCTACTCTGATGCTGAGCAGAGCTCGGACACGGACGAAGACGATTCATCGCTCTTGGACACTGTTTCAGTGGAGGAACCCGATAGCACCACTGCTGTTAAAGTACTGAATCTCATTGCCCAGAAACAGGGAGTTACATTAGCATCAACATTATCTGAGGACGGTTCACCCAGGCTCTTGGAGATCAATGCTGCTCCAGCTGGTTCTCAGGTCAGCCATGCAATCCAATCTAGCGCCATCAAGCAGAGGCTGGCACTCCGGCTCTCAGAGAAAAGGAGCAGTGACACTGACACATCTCTCTCCCTGCCTCGCCAGGGAAGCAAAGGCAGCACAGACTCAGGCTACTTCTCACGCTCTGAGAGTGCTGAACACCAAACAGGTGGTCCTCCCAACACGAACGCCAAGTCCTATCAAGAGATAATGTTTGGAAAGTGTTACAAGCCGAACCCGAAACAACAGGCCATAACTGTTGTGACTTGCAGGACAGACTTAATGAGCGATCGTGAGACATCGGAGCGAGGTGTTTCCCGCGTATTCACACAAGAAAAGGAATCAATGGTTGAATCGATCAGAATAAACACACATTCATTTACAAGGGAGGACATTAAGGAGGCTCAACTAGAGCTCTCTGATTCTGGACAGCTGGTCCGGAGCAACTCGATGCCCACGTCCTCGGTGGCATGTCAGGACATGTCACAAGGCCTGCGAGGCAGCCACTCCTTTGATGAAAGGGCGTCCCCTGGAGGCATTAAGAGACTTACGAGACAGGCTGCCTTTGAACACTCTGCACACGATGGACCTCCTGACCACTACGGAAACATCTCTGATATTTCCAATCTTGGAGTGGAGATGGACAGTTTCATCATCCAACAAAAGCAAGCGATGGAATATGCGACGAGGAAACGGCGGAAGGAAAACTGTGTTGCGGAGGAGGAGGATGTAGGAGGCCAGTATCACACAGACTATGACCACTCTGAAGAGATGAGGGACTATGATTCAAAGCAAACCTCTCAAGGTGCTCTAACCACTACATCCTCAGTGAAAGGACATGCCCAAAGCGTTCACACACAGGATAGAACACAACGTGATAGACTGGAAAGGGAAATGTGGGAAAAGAGAGAGCGAGAAGAGAGAAGACCTTTAGGTAACGTCATCTCTGTGATTCAACACACGAACTCCCTTACCAGGTCTCTCTCTGAACAGTCAGATTCTTACAACTACCAGAGACGGGATAAGTCTTCCTCAATGGACGTGGTGGAGCAAAGCGAAACTAGAGAGATGCACAAAAGGACTGAGATCTTTGCACACCAGTTGAGTGACAGTAGATTATTAGATAAGTCGTATCAAATGACACCTAAGCTAGTTCGTCAGTCTAACATACCGGTCCCAGAGATCAGGGTGACTGTAGAACCTGACAGTCCAGAGAAAGAGAAAGCAGCGGAGGTGAAACAGGTGAAGGCGAAGGAGCCCGATAGACATATAGAGGAGTTCCAATGGCCTCAGAGGAGTGAAACCCTGTCTCAGTTCCCCCCAGAGAAACTCCCTCCAAAGAAGAAGAGACTGCGCTTAGCTGACTTGGAGCACTCCTCTGGCGAGTCTAGCTTCGAGTCGGCTTGTACGAGCCTCTCCCGGAGCCCCAGTCAAGACAGCAACCTATCCTACTGCTCCAGCTTCTCGTTTGACCGAGAGGAGAAAGAGAGAGAGGTTATCCCCAAGCCAGCTTCCCCGGCGGCTAGACAGGATGAGTTTGGCAAAGCATTGGAGTTCTTAGCGGTGCCAGGAAGCGGCTACTCCCTCTCTGTCCTGAACCAACGTCAACAACATGAAATGAGACGTACCTCTTCAGAACAGGCACCGTGCCACTCCCAGTGCAGAGAGCTCCCAGAGGTCCGCAGCGTATCGTTTGACTACGGCAGTCTCTCTCCAACGGCCAAAGTTAGACATGCGGAACTCAGCGCCAGCTACTCTGAGCCCAGACGGGGTAACTTGGTAAGACAGGAGTCCTTGAATGTTAACCTTGAATTTGCACATCCAGTCCTTCCGCTAAATATTCTTCCTCAGTACCTCAGCAGTGCCCTGTCGTTCTCATCCACCGCTCTGCACTCTCAGTGTCTGCCAATGTTCTCCCCTCAGCCGTCACACTCTGGTCTCCTAGTTCCTGTTAGAATCCAGACTCACGTGCCATCCTATGGTAGCATCACATACACCACTGTGTCCCAAATTGTAGATGATCCGTTCGAAAGCGTTAACTCCAACAGAACCTCTTTACTCACTTCTCACTTCGCAAATTTAGCCACCAAGTTGGATACATCTAATCTCTTATTAGGACACCCTCGAGGACTGTTGACCAGCCCAGTCCAGGTTCACGTTCTAGATCTGCCCCCAGCTAAGCTGAAGACAGGCATCCCTCTTTCCCTGACCTCCAGGACGATCTCCACCACCAACTGTGGATCCAGTGGTGGGTCCAACAAGCGCATGTTGTCTCCGGCCAGCAGCTTGGACCTGTTCATGGAGGTCAAACAGCAGAAACGTGTCAAAGAGGAGAAAATGTACGGTGAGATAGTGGAGGAGTTGGGTGCTGTGGAATTAGGGAATTATAATGTGACTGAAGAGAACAAGCGCAGTTTAAAGTCAGAGTTTCAAAGTGACACCAACCAGGGTGTATCACTGTCAGGCTTTCCTTCAAAATCCTCTTTGTCTGCCTCATCATCGCTTCATTCTCATAACGAGCCAGCAAGTGGAAGCTTCATCTCGCCTCAGCAACAAGGGTCAGAAAGTCCTGATTCCCCTATGGATAACTCCTCAACAGAAGCAAGCCTACATCCACATGCTCTGCTTTCTCTAAAGGATTTCAATGAGTCTGGCATGGACAGCAAGGCACAGATGGAGGTGCTGGTGCAGCTAGTCAAAGGTCAGGGCATCCTCATCTCTGACGGGGAAAACACCAAACGGATATCTCAATTTCCAAGTCTCCGCACAATGACAGCTGTGAGTTGGTGCTATCTGAACTACACCAAGCCAAACAGCACTCACAGCAGCTCTCCCCTGTCCTCTGTGTACGCTACGTGGTGCATCAGTTCCCATAACCCCAACCCTCCTAACCTCAACACCAGTGCCACCTTGGCGCTGCTCCGCTCCAAACAGACGACTAACACATGGTTGTACACTATGGCTGCCATGTACCAACCTGGGACTGGGAAGCTGGTCTCCTCCTCACTCTTATGGAGGCAGAGGCTCGGGCTGGTGAGACCATTGATCGTTCCTTATTTCATTATTCATTATTCCATAAACGTCTATATTGAATGTTTCCAATCCTGGAATCAAGTTACATTATCAATACATAATCTAATTGTAACCACATTATACTTTTTCTTCTATACCTAAACTGCATGTTCACGGAATGTTTAATGTTTCACAGAATTGTTTTTATTTATTCTTTATATTAACGTTTATTTATCTGTCTCATTTAGCTACAGAGCAAACCGGAGCTCAAAGAGCTGGAAGGGAGCTCCTATGGAAGGAAAGTGAAGGATGCCAGCTGCAGGGTAAAAGCCGGGAAGGAGGACTGGAAAGAGAGGGAGGTCTCCTCGAAACAAACAGCAGTGCCAACACCAACACCAACACCAACACCAACACCAACACCAACCCGGATCAAAATATTTGAAGGAGGGTCCGTTATGATAATATCACATCAATCAATAAGCGCTATAATATTACTTTGAATGTTAGTTTGTAATGTGTACATGTTTTATAAAGGGGTTATGCCTGGTGGTACAACATTTATTTTTAAACTTTATTTAACCTGGTAGTGCCATTGAAATCAGAAGACCTCTTTAAAAGAGATCCCTGGAATTAGATTGAATCGCTGTTTTCACTTACCTTGCATGTCTATAGCTACTTATAATATAAAACACATGTCATTCCATGGAGGGCCAAGTGTCTGCAAGTTTTTGCTCCTCCTTTGTACTTGATTGATCAATTCTGGTCATTGGGTCCAATTTTGACCTAGACAACCAGGTGATGGGAGTTCCTAACTAATCAAATTGAAAGGAAACGACAAAAACCAGCATACACTCGGCCCTCCGTGGAATGAGTTTGAAACCACCCTGATATAGAACATCGCATTAAGGATGGTTTTCCTCCCCTCAGGTTCAAGTCCAATGAGGACTATGTGTACGTGAGGGGCCGAGGCCGGGGGAAGTATATCTGTGAGGAGTGTGGCATCCGTTGTAAGAAACCCAGCATGCTGAAGAAACACATACGCACCCACACTGACGTCCGGCCCTACGTCTGCAGGGTCTGCAACTTCGCTTTCAAAACTAAAGGTGGGATTCCCTTCTTCTTTCAGACGAATGAGACGAGAGATTCACTTTGTGACGACTGCTGATTTTAAAAAGGGATTGATCAAATCAACTAGATTGAATGATGATTGCATTGATGACAACAGTAACATTTATCCCCCCCCCCCCCAAAAAAAAAAAAAAAAAAGTACAATTGAATGATAATGATAATATGATAATCAGCTAAATGAATCTTTAACATGTTTGACTCACAGGAAACCTGACCAAGCATATGAAGTCAAAGGCTCACATGAAGAAGTGTCTTGAGCTTGGTGTGTCAGTCACAGTGGATGATACAGAGACACTGGAATCTGGTAAGATATTGACCAATGACCAGGGAGTTATTCAGATATTTAAAACTGATTGTGTAACCCATGGTAACTGCACCACAGAAAGAATGGCAGAAACAAGTGATGTATCCTTTGTCTTTACTTGTGTTCTTTCAAATAATGCAGATGATATCCAGCAAGACTTGAAGACCGGGGTCTTGAGCACAGCCAAACACCAGTTCTCAGATGCAGACGACTCCGATGGCATGGATGAAGAGATTGACGATATCGACGAAGATGATGAGGACGAGGACGACTACGACGGTGACTGTACTCCCAAGATCCTTTCCCGGAGCACCAGCCCTCAGCCCTGTGGCGTAGCCTCTCTGTCGGTCACAGCTGCCGCTGTCATCCAGGGTGTGTCGTCAGACGTCCATGGCTGTCCCATCAGTTCCTTCCATCCCCTCCCCAGCTGCCTCTCAACCTACACCCTGTCGGGCATCGATGTCCACCCCCATCCCCATCCCCATCCCGCCTCCACTGTCAGGAGGACAGGGCCAGACCGGAGGACTGTCTTGGCCTCCAGCCTGGACAAGGAAGACTGTAGCCTGGCCATGCTGTCTCCTGACCAGGGCTGTCTGTTCTTTGACCCCTACCCCACCTGTCTGCTGTCCCCCGGCTGGGAGTCCCCTCTGAGGGAACCGCCTAACTCCCGCCTCGGCTACCCCTCAACCCGGAGAGACCTCTCCCCCCGGGGACGCTCCTCACCTCGATGGGACACCTCCCCGCTGAGGCCCAGCTCCCCCAACGTCACCCCCATCCAGCACCTCTTCCCGGCCTGTATGGAGAGGCCCCTGTCCCCAGGTGGAGTGGACCTGGCTGGGAGGAGACAGAGGGTGGTGCTCAGGGCTGTGTCTCCACGTAGAGGGGGCTCACAACATAGAGACTCTGGGGATAAAACCAGGCAGCAAGCCAAGGCTGAACTGGCCCAGCAGGGAGAAACCATTGAAATGGATATGGTATGTAATATAGTTGTTTACAGTATGTTTTCATTGTTTAGATTTGTAAAAAAAATTTAAACCTTTATTTAACCAGGCAAGTCAGTTAAGAACAAATTCTTATTTTCAATGACGGCCTAGGAACAGTGGGTTAACTGCCTGTTCAGGGGCAGAAAGACAGATTTGTTCCTTGTCAGCTCGGGGGTTTGAACTTGCAACCTTCCGGTTACTAGTCCAACACTCTAACCACTAGGCTACCCTGCCGACCCAATTGTTTGACTGGTATATGTTTGTCCATCAAAAGTAGCTGCACTGACTTCATTTCAACTGACTTCATTTCAACTCAGTGTTCTTGATGTTAAACCTTTATTAATCACAATGGGGGTTTTTCACCAATGGTGTCCATGATTTTTTTTTCTTGATTGTCATTTCAAACTTGTTTTTTTTTAGAAAGAAACTGTAGATAAGTGTCTTCTGATTGTCACTATAACTTGTTGTGTTTAGGATCAGAGGAGAAGCGTGCCTCCCTGCCTGCCTGGGTCCGCCTGCTCCAGTTGTCCCCGTCAGAACCTCTTCAGCCACCTCCCCCTACACTCTCAGCAGCAGGCTGGCACTCTCCTACCGATGGTGCCTATCGGAGGGATCCAGGTACTGCGCTCTCTGCCCTCCTGCAGCTCTGACCGGACCCATCTGTCAGCCCTATCCCCTCAAAAGACTGAGCTCCACCAGGACAGCACTAAGGAGGGATCTGTTCGTCTGGCAGCCCTCGGTGCAGAGGACTCAGGAGCCCGGCAGCAGGAGAGGGAGAGGGAGAGGGGGATGGAGAGGGAGATGGAGAGGGAGACCGGGATGGAGAGGGAGAGGCTGTCCCCCCTCCAGACACCCCGGGACTCTGAGGAGGAGAACACCCCTGTCTCTGTCCTCATGGTCAGGAACCCTAAGCAGGAAGAGGTTCTTCAGACCTGCACCAAGGCCATCGCCTCCCTCAGGATCACCTCTGAAGAGCATCTATAGACTGGGGTTGCATCCCAAATAGCACCCTATTCCCTATATAAAGCACTACTGTTGACCAGAGGGCTCTCGTCACAAGTAATGCACTATATAAGGAATAGTGTACCACTTGGGCCTTTCCTCATATGGGACGTTCTTTGGTGCTTCCTCCAGGAGCAGCTGAGGCCCCCCATCCAACGTCCAGTCCTCAGCTAGCATGGTTCTAGATCAATTAGCGCTGTCTTGACAACTGCTATGGTCACGCCAACTTCTCTGGTCACTTATGAGTTGGCATGACAGCACAAATAGATATGGAACCAGGCTACGTCTACAGTTCCTCTCAACCTCATTCCACTAGACAGGCAGACAGATAGACAGATAGACAGATAGACAGACAGACAGGCAGACAGGCAGGCAGGCAGGCAGACAGACAGACAGACAGACAGACAGACAGACAGACAGACCCCATTGGTTGGGTGTTGGGGGATTCTTCTCTCAGTTTCAGTTACTTCAGGTTTCTTCATGTTAGTAATGCAACGGTCATGTGTCTTAACATTCCCCTCCCCTCACCATACTATGATCTATATCTGAGAGGAAAACAAACCTTTAAAAACAGATACTTTATACTCTCTATGAATCTTTTTGAACTTTTAGGTCAGTGGAGTTCCTCGCAGCAAAGGATAAAGCAAGAGGACGGTTGAAGTAGTGGACACAGGTGCAATATATGTGGATTTAAAGAGAATGCTTCTAGGTTAATTATGCTTGCATACACTTGCACACAAACAGAATCATTTATATTTATTATACCCCATAACCCACTCTTAACATATTTATTCATATAAATGCATATGTGTACTATTTTCTAAATAGGCTTGTTGTTTAAATTGTATTCATATCGAGTGATTAGTTAAGAATTTGATTCTTGGAGAGAAATTGGAAAGGAAATAACGGGGAAAGTATCAAAAAATATGAAAGTATTTGAAAACTGAATCTGACCAAATTTAGTGCAGACTTGCTTTTTGTCCAGTTTGGTGCTTTTGATTGAAGAGCAAAGATCTGTGCCTTTTCTTTGCTTTCTACATATGTTTTTAATTATCGTATTAAGCAAAAGGAAAAAGTGAATATCATGTTTAAGGAACTTTGAATCAGAATTGTCTGGCGTGACAGTGTTATTATCAACAAAGAAATTGCACAAAAAAATTGCTTTTACTTTGTGGAATTAAATTGCTGTTTTTCTAGCTACATTTTTATGTAAAATATATCTATTTGAAATATTTGTTATGTTGCAGATTCTCAATGTTGTGGTTTTAGCTTTTTGAACAAACGCATGAGTTTTTGCTATTGCACAAATAGAGAAGTGCATACGTTTACTGTAAGATGTCTTTATATATTAGAAAAGTATGCTTTTATTGATGGTGGTAAATATTTGTCTACTATTTATATGCTGTATATGATCTCCACTTATGCAACAGTGTGTCTCACTGACCCATGCTTATGAGATGCTTATGAGATGCTTGTGAGAGGCTTGTGAGAGGCTTATGAGATGCTTACGAAGTCCTGTCATTGCATTATAGCTTATGGCTTTAAGCAATCGTTGTTCGTTATTCTGGCCTTTGAACCTTTTGTGAATTTAAATAAGCACTTTCATCCTATCTTTTATATCTGACTGAGATGGTTATTAAGGAGAAATAAAAAAAACAATCATGTGCTCTAGTGTCACTTCAAACATTCCACTACTATGAAGTGATTGTTATCTGTGTGCACGTACAGGGCACATAAGTTTTAACTCCTCTTTTATTTCAAGTGTGAATTCATTTGACTTGACATTTTTTGGTAAAGAAGATGAGGTGGGTTGAGTAGTTTGTAACGACCTGTTCCCGACGTACCTTGAAATTCACATTTCCTTTACGTCCAATTTTAAACTATTTTTTCAGTGTTGAATTCACATGACTTTTTATGTGAATTGTAGGTACAGAGATAAATGACTAAGATTATCTTTTCAGAGGTAAAAAATAAATAAAAATAATGGCTGCATTTCCAATATGGAAGTTAACAGGAATGTTGGCAAATTGACATTTTGACATTTACAGGTTCACCGTTGAGGCGGGAGTTAGTGGACTGATTTGAAACACACAACTCGACATGTTTACATTACAAGCATGGTGTTATAATCAACTTTACCTCTCACAAGAATGTCTGGGGTAGCTATCGCTGGACCCACTCAATGTACATGCTGTCTGGTATGTAGCATATAGCTACAGGGTTATGTTATGTGTGTATACAGATGGGGAATAGAAAGTCTTGCAACCAATAGATATGACTTTCTGTTGGATTTCATTTGACTGCAGATTATCAGTTTGTATCATCTCTCCTGCTCCTGAACTACACGGAGTACACCAAACATCACGAACACCTTCCTAATATTAAGTTGCACCCCCCAGCCTCAATACGTCAGGACATGGACTCTACAAGGTGTTGAAAGCATTCCAAAGGGATGTTGGTCCATGTTGACCCCAATGCTTCCCACAGTTGTGTCAAGTCAGCTGGATGTCCTTTAGGTGGTGGACCATTATGGATACACACAGGAAGCAGTTGAGCGTGAAAAACTCAGCAGCTTTGCAGTTCTTGACACAAACCAGTACACCTGGCACTTACTACAATACCCCGTTCAAAGGCTCTTAAATATTTTGTCTTTCCCATTCACCCTCTGAATGACACACATACACAATCCATGTCTCAATTGTCTCAAGGCTTAAACATCCTTCTTTAACCTGTCTCCTCCCCTTCATCCACACTGATTGAAGTGGATTTAACAAGTAACACCTATAAGGGATCATAGCTTTCACCTGGATTCACCTGGTCAGTCTGTGTGATGGAAAGAGCAGGAGTTCTTAATGTTTTGTTTACTCCGTGTGTTTTCTGTTGCAGAGTGTCGTCTGTGTTTTATTCCACTATGTCATATCTATTGACCTGTACTTCTCGTGTTTATTAAAGTCTGTGTTAAATCACAGATCCTTTACCCATCACATATTGAAGCAGAAGCTCTGTGGCTAATTACATTGACATTTTAGTCATTTACCAGAGGCTCTTATCGGTGCACCTTACAGTTAGGGCATTTATCTCAAGGTACCTATGTGAGCGGCAGGGTAGCCTTAGAGCGTTGGACTAGTAACTGGAAGGTTGCAAGTTCAAACCCCCGAGCTGACAAGGTACAAATCTGTCGTTCTGCCCCTGAACAGGCAGTTAACCCACTGTTCCTAGGCCGTCATTGAAAATAAGAATTTGTTCTTAACTGACTTGCCTGGTTAAATAAAGGTAAAATAAACATGGCAGATAATTCCCTTGTTTAGTTATTCACATCATCACGGGACAGTTCTTTCTCTATTTCTGTCTTAATGTTGGAGCTTGTTTGTTATTGCGTGTTATACTTTTGAGAAATTAATTTTAAATTGCTTTTAAATGAATATACTTCGTTATAAACCTTTTATGAATGTGTACTGCAGATTATTTTGAACAGGTGATAACCGAGTATTAATAACATTATCAGTAATGTATCTCCTTAAAGCTTTACTTTTTTGCTGGTTGATAATGAATGTCCAAAAGCATCTACATAATCTATAGCATAATCTACAGTTGTTTAGGATTAGAGCGAGCCCAGTGAGGTTTCAGATTATATCACTCCTCTGGCAGGGAGAACTATAGAATAGAGTGATAGAGAGATTCATGTTTCATTTTCTACTGACATCCTCTGGTGAGGAATAGTCACTACAGACAGCGCTTACTCTGAGAAAGGGGCGGACTTGCACCTAAATACAATAATTTCTAATCTAGCCACTGTTACTAAGCACGCCCTGATCAATTATACAATGGATTTCGTGTGTATATTAGTCATAAAATGTCTCAGCTCTCTATGAATTCAGTTGCTGGTTGCTGCAGAGTGAGTAAACGATGGTTGCTGGTTGGTACAGAGTGAATAAAACATGGTTGCTGGTTGCTGCAGAGTGAGTAAAACATGGTTGCTGGTTGCTGCAGAGTGAGTAAAACATGGTTGCTGGTTGCTGCAGAGTGAGTAAAACATGGTTGCTGGTTGCTACAGAGTAAGTAAAACATGGTTGCTGTTTGCTTTCAGAGTGAGTAAAACATGGTTGCTGGTTGCTGCAGAGTGAGTAAAAGATGGTTGCTGGTTGCTACAGAGTGAGTAAAACATGGTTGCTGGTTGCTACAGAGTGAGTAAAACATGGTTGCTGGTTGCTACAGAGTGAGTAAAACATGGTTGCTGGTTGCTGCAGAGTGAGTAAAACATGGTTGCTGGTTGCTACAGAGTGAGTAAAACATGGTTGCTGGTTGCTACAGAGTGAGTAAAACAGGATCCCCTCTCTCTCTCTCTCTCTCTCTCTCTCTCTCTCTCTCTCTCTCTCTCTCTCTCTCTCTCTCTCTCTCTCTCTCTCTCTCTCTCTCTCTCTCTATTGGTGTCAGTATGTTCCTCTGTCTCTCTCTCTACTGGTGTCAGTATGTTCTCCTCTCTCTCTCTACTGGTGCCAGTATGTTCCCCTCCCTCTCTCTCTCTCTCTCTCTCTCTCTCTCTCTCTCTCTCTCTCTCTCTCTCTCTCTCTATTGGTGTCAGTATGTTCCCCTGTCCCTCTCGCTGTGTTGGTGTCAGTTGTGTCCCTGTCCCTCTCTCTGTGTTGGTGTCAGTATGTGTCCCTGTCCTTCTCTCTGTGTTGGTGTCAGTTGTGTCCCTGTCCCTCTCTCTGTGTTCGTGTCAGTTGCGTCCCTGTCCCTCTGTGTTGGTGTCAGTATGTTCCCCTGTCCCTCTCTCTGTGTTGGTGGCAGTTGTGTCCTTGTCCCTCTCTGTGTTGGTGTCAGTTGTGTCCCTGTCCTTCTCTCTGTGTTGGTGTCAGTTGTGTCCCTGTCCCTTTCTCTGTGTTCGTGTCTGTTGCGTCCCTGTCCCTCTCTGTGTTGGTGTCAGTTGTGTCCCTGTCCCTCTCTCTGTGTTGGTGTCAGTATGTTCCCCTGTCCCTCTCTCTGTGTTGGTGTCAGTATGTGTCCCTGTCCTTCTCTCTGTGTTGGTGTCAGTTGTGTCCCTGTCCCTCTCTCTGTGTTGGTGTCAGTTGTGTCCCTGTCCCTCTCTGTGTTGGTGTCAGTATATTCCCCTGTCCCTCTCTCTGTGTTGGTGTCAGTTGTGTCCCTGGGGTTTATTTTGAGGTCTTTTCACAGCTGTTCTATATGTGGACCAGACCCCCCCTTCCCCTCTCTCTCTCTCTCTTTTCCTCCTTCTCATTTCTCCTTGTCTTTCTCATATACCCAGGACCTTCTAGTAAGACCTTCCAGGACCTTCCGGTAAGAATCATTTCAATATCTCGTATGCGTTTTGTGTTTTGGGTGGGATGTAGACAGAACTATTTTCATGGGTGTTTGTTTATTGTCTTCCTGTGGCATTGTAGGGATTTGTTTGAAAGTATTTTGGATAAGCTATTTGTATTTTTTGGAATGGGTAACAGCTTCGTCATATTTGTGGAGTAGTGTACAGTTTGTGTTGCGGTGGACCACTTGTTCTTTGACATTTTTACATGAACTTGTCAAGTACAATATAGGCCTACTGTTGTATCAAATTAGTGTTCGGTTCCAAAAGTCATTGGTGGAATGGATTAGGCAGGCTGCTTGGAGGGCGATGTCCAATCACACTGCTCTATCTGAAAGATTCATTAGAAATACATACACATGCAAAAGTGTCCCATTTTTAGACAGGAAGCTGTGGAATATAGTATTACAATAAAAATACATGTGTTACTTCTTCTGGGTAAAATGCAACTGCAACTCTGTTGTGTACTCACTGTTCTGGGTATTTCAAGTGCTGGTATTAGTTTCATCAATCCATATACTACTACAATTTACACCAACTAAAGTGAGGTTTTGAAATAAATAAATAACATGACCATATTAAGAAGTTCCTAAAATAGCATGTGTGCCCAGAACAGGTGACAAGTGCTCTGACAACTCAGCTCTGCCTGTGAAAGCACTGAGCAGCGGGAAGTGGAGAATGAGTAGAGGCTATGGAACCCAGGCAGCAGACTAATTATATGCACATAAACAGGCCACAGTCAAGCTCTACCACCAGACTTCAGTTGATATATTATAAGTTGTGAATCTGATTGACTATGTCATTTAGGGTCATTAAATAGATACAAATCAAGAGAAAACAGTTTTAATAATATTGGAAATGATGTTAAAGCTATTCTGTTGAAGTTTGGATTGACCTTGGCTTGAATGTTTTCCCCTTATACAGTAGTATAATAGTAGAAGTATATTAGTATACACTGAGTGGACAAAACATTAGGAATACATGCTCTTTCCATGACATAGACTGACTAGGTGAATCCAGGTGAAAGCTATGATCCTTTATTGATGTCACTTGTTAAATCCACTTCAATCAGTGTAGACGAAGGGGAGGAGACAGGTTAAGTAAGGATTTTTAAGCCTTGAGACAATTGAGACATGGAATGTGTGTGTGTGTCATTCAGAGGGTGAATGGGGAAGACAAAATATTTAAGTGCCTTTGAACAGGGGTGTGGTAGCAGGTGCCAGCCGCACGGATTTGAGTGTGTCAAGAGCTGCAACGCTGCTGGGTTTTTCACGCTCAACAGTTTCCCGTGTGTATTGATAATGGTCCACCACCTAAAGGACATCCAGCCGACTTGACTCAAATGTGGGAAGCATTGGAGTCAACATGGGCCAGCATCGCTGTGGAACCCTTTCGACACCTTATAGAGTCCATGCCCAACTATTTAAGGCTGTTCTGAGGGCAAAAGGAGAGTGCAACTCAATATTAGGAAGGTGTTCCTAATGTTTTGTACACTCAGCGTATTTTATTGCTTTCATTACCCGAGCATGAGGAACCAATTGGGGGATTTGCATTGTGAGTTTGTGTAATAGCGCATAGTCTCTAGGTCTTGTCTCATTAATGACCATCCTTCATGGAAACATTTAACTAGAATATAACCACATTAGTTTTAGTCATTCTAATTATATGCTGTATCATTCTCTCTCTCGTTGCTAGCCTATCAGAATGGAGACTTGTCAGGTGAGTGGCCAGGGGGAGCCAGCCCAGGGTCAGGGTCAGGTGGACTTGACAGAGGACCTGAGCAAGCAGCTAGAGGACATCATCAGTACCTACCAGGAGGCCAGTGAGGAGCCCACGGAGCAGGAGGAGGTGGAAGAGGAGGCGCTGAAGGAGCAGGTCACTAAGAAGAGCTCTGCCAAAGACCAGAAACTAGAGAAGAAGATGCTGAAAAGCCTTGGTGGGTTCTTTTCTTCTTCTTCTTTGGTTTTATTCAGAATCAACAGTTCTAGTGTTACAGTGTATCAATAGTTCTAGTGTTACAGTGTATCAATAGTTCTAGTGTTACAGTGTATCAATAGTTCTATTGTTACAGTGTATCAATAGTTCTAGTGTTACAGTGTATCAATAGTTCTAGTGTTACAGTGTATCAATAGTTATAGTGTTACAGTGTATCAATAGTTATAGTGTTACAGTGTATCAATAGTTCTAGTGTTACAGTGTATCAATAGTTCTAGTGTTACAGTGTATCAATAGTTCTAGTGTTACAGTGTATCAATAGTTCTAGTGTTACAGTGTATCAATATCTAGTGTTACAGTGTATCAATAGTTCTAGTGTTACAGTGTATCAATAGTTCTAGTGTTACAGTGTATCAATAGTTCTAGTGTTACAGTGTATCAATAGTTATAGTGTTACAGTGTATCAATAGTTATAGTGTTACAGTGTATCAATAGTTCTAGTGTTACAGTGTATCAATAGTTCTAGTGTTACAGTGTATCAATAGTTCTAGTGTTACAGTGTATCAATAGTTCTAGTGTTACAGTGTATCAATAGTTCTAGTGTTACAGTGTATCAATAGTTCTAGTGTTACAGTGTATCAATAGTTGTTGTGTTACAGTGTATCAATAGTTCTATTGTTACAGTGTATCAATAGTTCTAGTGTTACAGTGTATCAATAGTTCTAGTGTTACAGTGTATCAATAGTTCTAGTGTTACAGTGTATCAATAGTTCTAGTGTTACAGTGTATCAATAGTTCTATTGTTACAGTGTATCAATAGTTCTAGTGTTACAGTGTATCAATAGTTCTAGTGTTACAGTGTATCAATAGTTCTAGTGTTACAGTGTATCAATAGTTCTAGTGTTACAGTTTATCAATAGTTCTAGTGTTACAGTGTATCAATAGTTCTAGTGTTACAGTGTATCAATAGTTGTTGTGTTACAGTGTATCAATAGTTCTATTGTTACAGTGTATCAATAGTTCTAGTGTTACAGTGTATCAATAGTTCTAGTGTTACAGTGTATCAATAGTTCTAGTGTTACAGTGTATCAATAGTTCTAGTGTTACAGTGTATCAATAGTTCTAGTGTTACAGTGTATCAATAGTTCTAGTGTTACAGTGTATCAATAGTTCTAGTGTTACAGTGTATCAATAGTTCTAGTGTTACAGTGTATCAATAGTTCTAGTGTTACAGTGTATCAATAGTTCTAGTGTTACAGTGTATCAATAGTTGTTGTGTTATTAACTGTACTATAACACGATCTCTGTTCAGGTAAAGAGGCCATGCTATTGATGCAGAGTTTGAACAAGCTCGGCACTCCAGAGCAGAAACTGGAGGCCATCATCAAGAAACATGCTGAGCTGGTGAGCGGGGCATGCTGATCCATGAGGCAGTGTTGATCCATGCTTCAGAGTTAGTACTGATGGAAAAAGTACCCAATTGTCATACTTGAGTAAAAGTAAAGATATCTTAATAGAAAATGACTCAAGTAAAAGTGAAAGTTACCTAGTAAAATACTACTTGAGTAAAAGTCTAAAAGTATTTGTTTTTAAATATACTTAAGTAGCAAAAGTAAATGTAATTGCTAAAATATACTTGCGTATCAAAAGTAAAAGTAAAAGTATAAATAATTTAATGTTCCTTGTATTAAGCAAACCAGACGGCATCATTTTCTTGTTGTTTTTTAATCTTGGAGCACCGATCCCTTTAGCGGGATCATTTTCATCAACATCCGGTGAATTGCAGAGCGCCAAATTCAAATTAAATAACTAAAAATATTTAATTTTCATGAAATCACAAGTGCAATGTATCAAAACACAGCGTAGCTTGTTGTTAATCCACCTGGCGTGTCAGATTTCAAAAAAGCTTTTCGGTGAAAGCAAACCATGTGATTATGTGAGGACAGCTCTCAGCAGACAAAACATTACAAACAGCTAGCAGCAAAGTAGATTGGTCATGAAAGTCAGAAAAGCAATACAAATAATGGCTTACCTTTGATGATCTTCATATGTTTGCACTCACGAGACTCCCAGTCACACAATACATGTTTATTTTGTTCCATAAAGATTCTCTTTATATCCAAATAGCCTGAAACTATGTCTAAAGACTGTTCACACCTGTGTGAAGGGGTGTGGCAGTTAGAGAGAGAGAGAGAGAGAGAGAGAGAGAGAGAGAGAGAGAGAGAGAGAGAGAGATATGATCCTTCCCACAGGGCACGTCATGACAGCGGAGAGAAATGTTTGTCGTTTTTAGTGTGATATCTGAGTGAGACTGACTAATAAAATCAATCCAGGCCCCCCGGGTGGTAATTCAACCGGGATTACCAAATTAAGATAGCTTGCCGCTAGACTAACGTACTAATCTAAAAAATGTTAGCTGACATGGGCTAATTGAGTGACTATCAGTGACTGACAATAACAAGAGAGAACTGCTGATGCACAACAACATTTCGAAATTGCACCTGAAACCCCACCTCTTTAAGGAATACCTAGGATAGGATAAGTAATCCTTCTCACCCCCCTAAAAGATTTAGATGCACTATTGTAAAGTGGCTGTTCCACTGGATGTCATAAGGTGAATGCACCAATTTGTAAGTCGCTCTGGATAAGAGCGTCTGCTAAATGACTTAAATGTAATGTAAATGTGTATTCTACTATTATATTTCGCAACATTAAACAGAGACCCCGACTGATTCCAAATAAATATATATCTCTGGTCTAGACGTACAGTGGATTCAGAAAGTATTCAGACCACTTGACTTTTTCCACATTTTGTTACGTTACAGACTTATTGTAAAATGGATTAAATAGTTTTTTCCCCTCATCAATCTACACAAAATACACCATAATGACAAAGTGAAAACAGGTTTTTAGAAATTTTTGCGTAAAAATAAACAAAATATCACATTTACATGAGTATTCAGTCCCTTTACTCAGTACTTTGTTGAAGCACCTTTGGCAGCAATTACAGCCTCCAGTCTTCTTGGGTATGAAGCTACAAGCTCAGCACACCTGTATTTGGGGAGCTTCTGCCATTCTTCTCTGTAGATCCTCTAAAGCTCTGTCAGGTTGGATGGGGAGCGTCACTGTACAGCTATTTATTTTTATTTTTTATTTTTAAATAAAAAATGTGTACCCCTTTTTCACAGCTATTTTCATGTCTCTCCAGAGATGTTAGATCGGATTCAAGTCCAGGCTCTGTCTGGGCCACTCAAGGACATTCAGAGACTTGTCCTGAAGTCACTCCTGCGTTGTCTTGGCTGTGTGCTTAGGAATGTTGTCCCATTGGAAGCTGAACCTTCGCCCCCAGTCTGGGGTCCTGAGCGCTCTGGAGCAGGTTTTCATCAAGGATCTCTTTGCTCAATTCATCCTTCCCTCAAACCTGACTAATCTCCCAGTCCCTGCCTCTGAAAAACATCCCCACAGCATGATGCTGCTACCACTATGCTTCACTGTAGGGATGGTGCCAGGTTTCCTCAAGACATGACGCTTGGCACTCAAGCCGAAGAGTTCAATCTTGGTTTCATCAGACCAGAGAATCTTGTTTCTCATGGTCTGAGAGTCCTTTAGGTACCTTTTGGCAAACTCCAAGCAGGCTATTGTGTGCATTTTACTGAGGAGTGGCTTCCATCTGGCCACTCTACCCTAAATGCCTGATTGGTGGTGTGCTGCAGAGATGGTTGTCCTTCTGGAAGGTTCTCCCATCTCCGCAGAGGAACACTAGAGCTCTGACAGAGTGACGGTCAGGCTCTTAGTCACCTCACTGACCAAGACCCTTCTCCCCAGATTGCTCAGTTTGTCTGGGCGGCCAGCTCTAAGAAGAGTCTTGGTGGTTCCAAACTTCTTCAATATAAGAATGATGGAGGCCACTGTGTTCCAGGGGACCTTCAATGCTGCAGAAATGTTTTGATACCCTTCCCCAGATCTGTGCCTTGACACAATCCTGACTCTGAGCTCTACGAACAACACATGCATTTTCAACTGTGGGATATTATATAGACAGATGTGTGCCTTTCCAAATCATCTTTCCAAATCATGTCCAATCAATTGAATTTACCAAAGGTGGATTCTAATTAAGTTGCAGAAACATCTCAAGGATGATCAATGGAAACAGGATGCACCTGAGCTCAATTTTTTTTTTTAGCAAAGGGTCTGAATACTGATGTAAAAAATGTATTTCTCTTTTTTTATTTGCAAAAAATTCATTTTTTTCTTGCTTTGTCATTATGGGGAATTGTGTAGATTGATGAGAAAAAAAGGCTGTAATGTAACAAAATGTGGAAAAAAGTTAAGGGGTCTGAATACTTTCTAAATGCACTTTATACTACATAGATTTGTTTTGTTTGTGAAGAGGAAAAATGATGTATGTGTGTGGGTTTGTGTCTTTATTGTGTGTGTGTGTGTGTGTGTGTGTGTGTGTGTGTGTGTGTGTGTGTGTGTGTGTAGCTGGATGAGCACCGGGGTGACCAGAAGCAGCTGAAGTTTCTGCAGAAGAAGCTTCTCCAGGTGATGAAAGAGAAGGACCAGCTCCAGAGTGAACACAGCAGGGCTGTTCTGGCCCGCAGCAAGTTGGAGTCCCTGTGTAGGGAGCTGCAGAGACACAACAAGACCCTCAAGGTGAGCCTCTCATTGTAGCATGATTTACACTACATGACACTACATTACAAAAGTATGTGGACACCTGCCTGTCAAACATCTCATTCCAAAATCATGGGTATCCACTAGATGTTGGAACATTGCTGCTTTAACAGCCTCCACTCTTCTGGGAAGGCTTTCCACTAGATGTTGGAACATTGCTGCTTTAACAGCCTCCAGTCTTCTGGGAAAGCTTTCCACTAGATGTTGGAACATTGCTGCTATAACAGCCTCCACTCTTCTGGGAAGGCTTTCCACTAGATGTTGGAACTGTCACGACTTCCGCCGAAGTCGGCTCCTCTCCTTGTTCGTTTGGCGATCGACGTCACCGGCTTTCTAGCCATCGCCGTTCCATTGTTCATTTATCCATTTGTTTTGTCTTGTTTTGCACACCTGGTTTACATTCCCTAATCACACTGCATGTATTTATTCCTCTGTTCCCCCCCCTCCATGTTTTTGTGTGAAATTGTTTGTGTGTTAAGTGTTTTGTAACGCGCCAGGATGGCGTTCGTTATTTCCATGTATTTTCACGAAGCTTGTTTGAATTGTTAAACATTTACGATTTGTGACTGTTTTTGCGTGCTTTACACTTTGCCTTGTTGGCTGGAGGTTTTTGAAGCAGCTGCGCCCGTCTGTAATCTTTCTCCTGCCGAAATAAAGTGTGCGCCTGTTCACAATTCTCTGCTCTCCTGCACCTGACTTCACCACAAGTACGCACACGCCTGACAGGAACATTGCTGCTGGGACTTGCTTCCATTCAGCCACAAGAAAATGAGTGAGGTTTGGCACTGATGTTTGGGCGATAAAGGCCTGGCTCGCAGTTCCAATTCATCCCAAATTTGTTCGATAAGGTTGAGGTTAGGGCTCTGTGCAGGCCAGTCAAGTTCTTCCACACCGATCTCGACAAACCATTTCTGTATGGACCTCGCTTTGTACACGGGGGCATTGTTATGCTGAAACAAGAAAGCGCCTTCTTTGACATTCTAGCACAGAATCGTCTAGAATGTCATTGTATGCTGTAGTGTTAAGATTTCCCTTCACTGGAACTAAGGAGCCTACCCCAAACCATGAAAAACAGCCCCAGACCATTATTCTCCTGGCATCTGCCAAGCCCAGATTCGTCCGTCGGACTGCCAGATTGTGAAGCGTGATTCATCAATCTAGAGAATCCATTTCCACTGCTCCAGAGTCCAATGGTGGCGAGCTTTACACCACTCCAGCCGATGCTTGGCATTGCGCATGTTAATCTTAGGCTTGTGTGCGGCTGCTCGGCCATGGAAACCCATTTCATGAAGCTCCTGACAAACAGTTCTTGTGTTGATGTTGCTTCCAGAGGCAGTTTGGAATACGGTCGGGAGTGTTGCAATCGAGGACAGACGATTTTTATGTGATACGTGCTTCAGTACTCGGCGGTCCCGTTCTGTGAGCTTGTGTGGCCTACCAATTCGCGGCTTAGCCGTTGTTGCTCCTACACGTTTCCACGTCACAATAACAGGACAGCTCTAGCAGGGCATAAATTTGAGTGACTGACTTGATGGAAAGGTGGAATCCTATGACAGTGCTACGTTGAAAGTCACTAAGCTCTTCAGTAAGGCCATTCTACTGCCAATGTTTGTCTATGGAGATTGTATGGCTGTGTGCTTGATTTTATACACCTGTCAACAACAGGTGTTTGGCTGAAATAGCCAAATCCACTCATTTGAACGGGTGTCCACATACTTTTGTATAAATAGTGTGCCTCAGTACCCATAACACTCTGTGTAACATGTCCAAGGTGAGGCTCTCCTCGCACTGACTAGTACCGCCAACCAGAATTGTATCAAATACTACTTTGAAATACATGAACTGCTATTGATTTACTTTGCCCTTTAAAATGAAACCAATGGATTAGCCTTGAATGTTCAAACATCAAGCTAAATCAAAGTGCATCTCAAATACTTTTTCATATTTATTTGATCCGGGTCTGATGCAACAACCAGTGGCCCTCACTAAGTTAAAATGATATGGCAGGTGTATGTAAATACACTGTCTGTGTATTCACTCCTTACATGAGTTTGTCTGGGAGTCCAACTGGCATACTTTTCCCTATGTAATGCACTACTTTTGACCAGAGTCAGGTCAAAAGTAGTGCAATACATAGGGAATAAGGTGCCATTGGGGACAAACCCTAATGGTGCATCATCTTGTATTCTGTGATTGTTCAGGAGGAGACCCTCCAGAGGTGTAGGGAGGACGACCTGAAGAGGAAGGACATCACCACTCACTTCCAGAGCACGCTGACGGACATCCAGGTCCAGATCGAGGAGCACAGTACCCGCAACACCAAGCTGTGTCAGGAGAACAGTGACCTGGCAGAGAAACTCAAGAGCCTAATCTCCCAGTACGACGCAAGAGAGGCGGTACGGAGCCCTGTTACAAATGTTCTGGATATTGTAGTGCAGTTTAAACTGAATGTGTTTACTTACAGTACCAGTAAGATGTTTGCACACAGCTACTCATTCAATTTTATACATAGTAGAATAATAGTGAAGACATCAAAACTATGAAATAACACATATGGAATCATGTAGTAACCAAAAAAGTGTTAAACAAATCCAAATATATTTTCTATTTGAGATTCTTCAAAGTAGCCATCCTTTGCCTTGAAAACAGCTTTGCACACTCTTGGCATTCTCTCAACCCGCTTCATGAGGAATGCATTTCAACCGTCTTGAAGGAGTTCCCACATATGCTGAGCACTTGTTGGCTGCTTTTCCTTCATTCTGTGGTCCAACTCATCCTAAACCATCTCAATTGGGTTGAGATCAGGTGATTGTGGAGGTCAGGTCATCTGATGCAGCGCTCCATCACTCTCCTTGGTCAAATAGCCCTTACACAGCCTGGAGGTATGTTGGGTCATTGTCCTGTTGAAAAACAAATGATAGTCCCACTAAGCGCAAACCAGATGGAATGGTGTATCGCTGCAGAATGCTGTGGTAGCCATGCTGGTTAAGTGTGCCTTGAATTCTAAATAAATCACTGACAGTGTCACCAGCAAAGCACCCCCACACATCACACCTCCCCCCCATGCTTCACGGTGGGAACCACACATGCAGAGATCATCCGTTCACCTACTCTGCATCTCACAAAGACATGGCGGTTGGAACAAAAAATCTCAAATTTGGACTCATCAGACCAAAGGACAGATTTCCACCTGTCTAATGTCCATTGCTTGTGTTTCTTGGCCCAAGCAAGTCTATTATTCTTATTGGTGTCCTTTAGTAGTGGTTTCTTTGCAGCAATTCAACCATGAAGGCCTGATTCAAGCAGGCTTCTCTGAACAGTTGATGTTGAGATGTGTCTGTTACTTGAACTCTGAAGCATTTATGGGCTGCAATCAGAGGTGCAGTTAACTCTAATGAACTTATCCTCTGCAGCAGAGGTAACTCTGGGTCTTCCTTTCTTGTGGCGGTCCTCATTAGAACCAGTTTCATCATAGCGCTTGATGATTTTTGCGACTGCACTTGAAGAAACTTTTAAAGTTCTTTAAATTTTCTGCATTGACTGACCTTCATGTCTTCAAGTAATGATGGACTGTCGTTTCTCTTTGTTTTTACCAAATAGGGCTATCTTCTGTATAACACCCCTACCTTGTCACAACACAACTGATTGTCTCAATTCATTAGGAAGGAAAGAAATTCCACAAATGAACTTAAAAAGGCACACCTGTTAATTGAAATGCATTCCATGAAGCTGGTTGAGAGAATGCCAAGAGTGTGCAAAGCTGTCATCAAGGCAAATGGTGGCTACTTTGAAGAATCTCATATTATTCTACAATGTAGAAAAATATATTTTTTTTAAACACAAAAAAAACCTTGAATGAGTAAGTGTGTCCAAACTTTTGACTGGTACTGTCTATTAACACACAATCACACATGTGTTTTTTATTACAATGATAATCTCAGATGCTTTAAAATAAAACAAATGTTACAATGTTAGTATTAAATTGTACACAACATTTGTGAATTTTCCAAACATCCATCACACACACTTCACATCACACACACTTATTATCAATCCAATACTCAACTGAGATAGAAACCCATCATGATTGAACACAACAGGCCCATGCAACAATAGGGGTCACTGTGTGACAATATAAGCTTGCTCCTCCTTGAGTCAAGGCCATGCTCAGTGGTTCATTTGTCTCATTTCTCATTATTATTAACCCGAGCTTGGCTCAGGTTATGGGATGTCAAAGTTCACATTTCAAGCAAAAATATTACCACTAGGAATACACCAATGATACAAACCAGCCATTGCCACTCTTTAACTGTGGAAACGTTGTGTAAAACGTGTAGTGTTTGTCTCAGTGAAAGTGCCCCAATCTACCTCTTGTTACCTCACAGAACCTGGAAAAGGTGTTTAAACATAGAGACCTGCAGCAGAAGCTGTTGGAAACTAAACTTGAACAGGCAAACATGATCATTGCAGAGGGAGAGGAGAAGCACAAGCGAGAGAAAGACCACGTAAGTTAGCATCTTGCAGCACTTGACTGACTTAATAGATTTTACACAAATATTATTATCATTTTTTCCAGGTCATATTGACTATGAGAAGAGTTTCATCACATACAGTGTATTCATATGCTGTCTATTACTGAAGATCAGTGCATGGAATAAGCTACACACATGAAAAAACATAATGGAAAAATGTTATTCAGTGACAAGGCAAAGAATTCACAACTGATATATTTTCATTTTACATTTTTTGAAGTTGATAAATAAGGCTGCACGGTCGCAGGTGAAGGTGCAGATTCTGAAAGAACAAGAGGAAGGGATGCAGGCCCAGGTAAATGGAGACTGTTTCTTTATCTCTGTCAGTCTTCCCTCTCTCTCTCTCCTCTCTTTCTCTCTCTGTCTCCCCTACCCTCTCTCTCTCTCTTTTACATACTGCTGCACACACTTAACTTTCTAATTTCTCCCTCCAGATTTCCATGTACTCCGAAAAGTTTGATGAAATCCAGGGGACGGTGTCAAAGAGCAATGGAGTGTACGCCAGCTTCAGACAGGACATGGAGAAGGTAGCCAAAGGCTTACTCTCAGTATATCTCCTATCAGTGATGACCTTATGTATAATCTTATGACACCAATGGTGTTGCCATGGCACAAATACATTCCATTTATTTATACCATGGCATTGTTGAATACTAATATCTGATTGGCTCTAAGGGCATTCTAGAGCTTGCATTATTGAAGTGACAATGTCCGAGAAGCTGGTGTTTGGAGGATATTGGCATGGGTGTTGTTAGAGCAAACCGTGCCAATATATCTTTCAAACACCGGCTTTGAGGGCATTATCACTTTCATACAACGGGTTACCAACATATTCAAATAACAATTGACATATTTTCAATAAAAACTTTATTTTTATGAATTTATTCATACTATTTCATCCAAAATATATAGTTCCGACTCACAAATGTAGTAGGGTTGTTACCAAAGCCGGCTGGTCATTTGTTCTATTGGTACGGTTGCCAGAGACACGACCCAGTCATTCAGTCTTTTTGTTCTGTATCTCTGGATGGGACCCAGTCGTTGGTTCTAAATGTTACATTGCCATACTGGCTGGCAACGTTCTCTTCCCTTGCTTACTAGCTACTTACAGTCACGTAAAAAAGTACAGCCAGAAAAAAAGCTAAGTAGCTGCATTTGCATTTGTTTAAGCTGTTTTCTAGTGACATTTATTTGGGTACATCCACAACAATGAGATAATGAAGCGTGATTTCGGCTGGCATAGAAAATCTGCACACTTGTCTTGTTCAGGGGAGCTAGCCAACAATAATATAATAATAATATATGCCATTTAGCAGACGCTTTTATCCAAAGCGAGTTACAGTCATGTGTGGATACATTCTACGTATGGGTGGTCCCGGGAATCAAACCCACTACCCTGCCGTTACAAGCGCCATGCTCTACCAACTGTGCTACAGAAGGACCACAGCTAACACAATCACTTCGAACTGAAGCTGGAAAGACTGCAAACTAGCTGCACTTGGTTTTGTTGAACCTTTTTTCAATTAACATTTCTCTGTATATATCCATAAATGATGCCAGCTGATTCATGATTTTGACTGGCTGAGAAACGCTGCCTGCCTGTCTGTCTGTCTCGTCCCGACACGTTCATTACTATGGTACAGCTGGAGATCAAATTTGAATATTGAAACAATGTTGCAAAAGTCGGAGAGAAAGAAAACAAGGTTTATACATTTCCGCTGTTGAAAACTAAATGTTAGTCTAAAAGAAATGTGAGATAATGTTTTTTATAGTGGAGATCAAGTTTATAATTTCCCTGGCTGGGCTGATGAGTCTGATGAGACAGTGGTAACTTGTGGAATAGACACCGGCTGGAATGTGTTTTCTTAATTAAAACAATATCCAATTGGTAGTTACAGTCTTGTCCCATCGCTGCCACTCCACTACGGACTCGGGAGAGGCAAAGGTCGAGAGCCACGAGAGCCTCCGAAACATGACCCTGCCAAGCCGCACTGCTTCTTGACACACTGCTCGCTAAACCCGGAAGCCAGCCTGCACCAATGTGTTGGAGGAAACACCGTACAACTGTTGTTGACCGAAGTCAGCACGCATGCACCAGGCTCACCATAAGGAGTCACTAGAGCGCAATGGGACAAGGACATCCTGGCAGGCCAAACCCTCCCCTAAGCCGGATGACGCTGGGCCAATTGTGCGCCGCCTCATTGGTCTCCCGGTTACAGCCGGCTGCGACACAGCCTGGGATCGAATCTGGGTCTGTATCTGTCAGATCCAGAGGCTGGAAAGCAGTTTTAACCATACAGCATTCAGGATTAGAACCATGGGTATAATACCCATTATAAACTGGAGCCATGAATACTGATTGGCTGATAGCGTGGTATATCAGACAGTATACCACGGGTATGACAAAGCATTTATTTTTACTTCTCTAAATAGGTTGGTAACCAGTTTATAATAGCAATAAGACACCTCATGGCTTTGTGGTATATGGTCAATATACCCCCCCCTCATTCTTACATGTTCTTTGTTTGAGCTGCTTTTGAAAGCAAAAGTCGAAATGAAAACATCATTTGCATTGTCGAATTCGATATTCATAATAGCAAGCTAGGACAGATGGTTTGGTTAGCTAAACTAGCAAGTCTGTTTGTTCGGTAACCAAGGCAGCTGACAGTTACTGTCGTATCTAGTAAACTTGCGAGCTATTTCAGTTGATGTTTAACAGATTTCTACCTGCAAATTAACACATTTCTAGCGGCAAACGTGTTCAATTATAGCCATTGTATAACAGGGATAATCAACTCTGGGCTCTATGCGTTCTCTGGAAAATAATGCAACTCTGTGGAAGTTTGGTTGAACTCTGCAAGCGTGTCGTGGAACATACCTTCCACGTCGTTCATTATTTTCCGTAGAGCGCATAGCCCCTTGTTGATTATCCCTTACTTTTCAATTGAACTGTCTTTTTTTGTTGTCTTGTAGATGTCCAAGAAGATGAGGAAGCTGGAGAAGGAGTCTATCCAATGGAAAAGCCGTTTCGAGGGCTGCAACAAAGCACTTATCGATATGCTCACAGACGTAAGATACCATACATGTTTCATCCATTACCCAGTGTGCTTCTATGTTCCCCCCTATCAAAGACATTTTTTTTTTTTTTACCTTTATTTAACCAGGCAAGTCGGTGAAGAACAAATTCTTATTTTCAATGACGGCATAGGAACAGTGGGTTAACTGCCTGTTCAGGGACAGAACGACAGATTTTGTACCTTGTCAGCTCGGGGATTTGAACTTGCAACCTTTTGGTTACTAGTCCAATGTTCTAACCACTAGGCTACCCTGCCACCCCAATGAAAGACAAACAAGCAACAAAGACTTAAATATGACTGTAGATCTTCTTTGACTCATGGTGGAGATAGTGTTTGCATACCAAATGGCACCCTATTCCCTCGTGCAGTGCACTACTCTTGACCATAGCCCTATTGGCTATAGACACCACATAGGGAATAGAAGGACATTTGGGATGATGGCTGTGATTTATCTTGACGAATCTCACCCTGTATCTTTTTTACCCCATTCAGAAAACCTTGAAGGAGAAAGAGTTTGAGCTGTTCACCTTGAAGACTCAGAAGCTGGAGAAACTGTGCCGGGCACTGCAGGAGGAGAGGAACAGTCTCTCTCATAAGCTCCAGGAAGCCAATCCAGTGGCTGCCACCAGTGTAGCGGAGACAAAAGAGAAGGAGAATCCAGGGGTACCTGCTACTGAAAAGCCCAGTGAGACACCCTCTGAAAAACCCAGGGCTTCTGAACCCCCTGCTCCTGAAACCCCTGTTCCTATAGAGACCCCCGCAGTCGTAACCCCTGTTCCTATAGAGACCCCCGCAGTCGTAACCCCTGTTCTTATAGAGACCCCCGTAGTCGTAACTCCTGCTACTGAAAATCCCGCTCCTGCAACCCCCCTGACCAGAGAGCTGGCTGACCTGAAGGCCCAGAAGGCCCGTCTACAGGAGATTCAAATGTCCTTCACCCTTTCCAACGTCGTGCCGCCTGAGTTCTTTGACAACGAGGAAGAGGAGGACACCACCACAGAGCCACATGGACACACTGAGGCCCCAGAGGCCAGTAACGAGGAAACCAAGGCCCCAGAGAAGAATCACATAGAGGGGTGTAACGGAGACAAGACAGCAGCTGAAGAAGACGAAGCCCAGGAGCAGAGAGATAGGGATATGGAGTCAGTTGACTAGACTAGGGTCGGTGTAGTTACAGTAAATTACAATCAGAGATGGAGACCATGTGATCATAAATTGTTTGAATGGAATTTTTAACAATAAACAATAAAAACGTGCTTTTGTCCATTCATAAATCATTTATATTCACTTGTGTGCTGATACTAAATTAAAGCCCAGTCTTTCAGGCACTGATGTTGCAGCTTCTAGCCTACATATATTAAATGATTATTATTGTACGTGATTACCAGATATGTTTACAAACAATAAAATACATGGATTATTATTCCCCACCAGCCTCTCTGTGAACAAGAAAAAGGAAGCTGAGGAACTATGGACAAGAAACTACCAGTAAGACATCTAGCATAGCTACCTTTCCTAATGAGAACCATTAACTTTGAATGTAAAGACCTTTTTGAGATCAACTTTATTCGAGCCAATGCATTTAGTAATAATCAACTTTATCTCATTCATCACATTATATTAACCTTTGAACAGGACACACAGACGTTACACAGATGATCTACTGTTATTGCTCTCTATCTCTCTCTACATGTAAGGAAATGCAGAATGTTTGTTGAGGACTTTATACAGCTGGGAGTAGGCTGATATACAGTACCAGTCAGACGTTTGGACACACCTACTCACTCATTCAAGTGTTTTTCTTTATTTTTTAAACATTTTCTACATTGTAGAATAATAGTGAAGACATCAAAACTATGAAACAACATGGAATCATGTAGTAATAACCAAAAAAGTGTTAAACAAATAAAAAATATATTTGAGATTCTTCAAAGTAGCCACCCTTTGCCTTGATGACAGCTTTGCACACTCTTGGCATTCTCTCAACCAGCTTCACCTGGAATGCTTTTCCAACAGTCTTGAAGGAGTTCCCACATATGCTGAGCACTTGTTGGCTGCTTTTCCTTCATTCTGCGTTCCAACTCATCCCAAATCATCTCAATTGGGTTGACGTCAGGGGATTGTGGAGGCCAAGTCATCTGATGCAGCACTCCATCACTCTCCTTGGTCAAATAGCCCTTACACAGCCTGGAGGTGTGTTGGGTCATTGTCCTGTTGAAAAACAATTGACAGTCCCACTAAGTGCAAACCAGATGGGATGGCATATCGTTGCAGCATGCTGTGGTAGCCATTCTGGTTAAGTGTGCCTTGAATTCTAAATAAATCACCATCACACCTCCTTTTCCAAGTTTCACAGTGGGAACCACACATGCGGAGATCATCCATTCACCTACTTTGCTTCTCACAAAGACATGACGGTTGGAACCAAAAATCTAAAATTTGGACTCATTAGACCAAAGGACAGATTTCCACCAGTCTAATGTCCATTGCTCGTGTTGCTTGGCCCAAGCAAGTATCTTCTTCTTATTGGTTTATTTTCAGCAATTCGACCATGAAGGCCTCCTCTTAACAGTTGATGTTGAGATGTGTCTGTTACTTGAACTCTGTGAAGCATTTATTTGGGCTGCAATTTCTGAGGCTGGTAACTCTAATGAACTTATCCTCTGCAGCAGAGGTAACTCTGGGTCTTCATGTCTTAAAGTAATGATGGACTGTCGTTTCTCTTTGCTTATTTGAGCTTGTCTTGCCATAACATGGACTTGGTCTGTTACCAAATAGGGCTATCTTCTCTATACCACCCCTACCTTGTCACAACACAAATGATTGGCTCAAACGCTTTAAGAAGGAAAGAAATTCCACAAATTAACTTTTAAGAAGGCACACTTGTTAATTGAAATGCATTCCAGATGATTACCTCATGAAACTGGTTGAGAGAATGCCAAGACTGTGCAAAACTGACATCAAGGCAAATGGTGGCTACTTTTGAAGAATCTCAAATATAAAATAAGTTTTGATTTGTTCAACACTTTTTTGGTTATTACTACATGATTCCATGTTGTTTCATAGTTGTGATGTCTTCACTATTATTCTACAATGTAGGAAATAGTAAAAGTAAAGAAAAACCCTTGAATGAGTAGGTGTGTGCAAAACCTGCTGTTTAGATCATACTAACAGCCCTATAAAGAAACCTGCAGTACATACTGACAGTCCTATAGACAGACCTGCAGTACATACTGACAGCCCTATAGACAGACCTGCAGTACATACTGACAGTCCTATAGACAGACCTGCAGTACATACTGACAGCCCTATAGACAGACCTGCAGTACATACTGACAGCCCTATAGACAGACCTGCAGTACATACTGACAGCCCTATAGACAGACCTGCAGTACATACTGACAGTCCTATAGACAGACCTGCAGTACATACTGACAGTCCTATAGACAGACCTGCTGTAGAGAAACTGACAGCCCTATAGACAGACCTGCAGTACATACTGACAGCCCTATAGACTGACCTGCAGTACATACTGACAGTCCTATAGACAGACCTGCAGTACATACTGACAGTCCTATAGACAGACCTGCAGTACATACTGACAGCCCTATAGACAGACCTGCAGTACATACTGACAGCCCTATAGACAGACCTGCAGTACATACTGACAGTCCTATAGACAGACCTGCAGTACATACTGACAGTCCTATAGACAGACCTGCAGTACATACTGACAGTCCTATAGACAGACCTGCAGTACATACTGACAGCCCTATAGACAGACCTGCAGTACATAATGACAGCCCTATAGACAGACCTGCAGTACATACTGCCGGCCCTATAGACAGACCTGCAGTACATACTGACAGCCCTATAGACAGACCTGCTGTACATACTGACAGCACTATAGACAGACCTGCAGTAGAGGACATTTGGACAGTCCTATAGACAGACCTGCAGTACATAATGACAGCCCTATAGACAGAAGTGCAGTAGAGGACATATGGACAGTCCTATAGACAGACCTGCAGTACATACTCCCGGGTGGAGCAGCGGTCTAAGGCACTGCATCTCTGCATCTCAGTGGTAGAGGTGTCACTAGAGACCCTGGTTTGATTCCAGGCTCTATCACAACCGGCTGTGATTGGGAGTCCCATAGGGTGGCGCACAATTTGCCCAGCGTCGTTAGGGTTTGGCCGTGGTAGGCCATCACTGTAAATAAAAATGTGTTCTTAACTGACTGATTTTTTTAAAAGTATGCTGTTGGGGTACTGTATATTATTCTGTTTTAATCTTACTCCTGAATCGATAAGATAAATATAATAGTTTTTCTTCCGTGTATTTTTTAACAAAGATGATAGTTACTTTGAAGTGCAAAGTGTAGGGATAATCATTCTTCAGTACAAACAAGGTGGTATAGCAAGGAGATTAGAATGCCATGAACCAAGAGGATGTGAGTTCAAATACCAGGTTAGAACATGTTGAATAATCATTACTTTATGAATAAACATACACAATGTAGTCAAAGTTGGTCATATTTGTAAATTGAAAATACTATGTTAAAAGCACTGTGTGTGTTGCCCAAAGACAAAGAGATGTGATTGGATCAGTGGTTCACCATTCAGGGTCTTGTTGTCCTTGGCAACAGTAACAAGGAGTGATGTGTAATGAAACTAGGGCGCACGTGTCCTGGGTCAGTACTTTTTGGGTGGGGAGAATATTTTTTTGCGACAATCAGGTGACGTCCCCGGAACGAACCGGGAACTAGACAAAAAACCTCCAGAGGACCATGACACAATGTCCCAAGAACGTTCAAGGGGCCTTTAGGGGGCCATGAGACAACATCCCAAGAATGTCCTAAAAACTTAATTGGGGACATCCCCAGGAACGACCGGGAACCAGACAAAACCTCCAGCATACCATGACACAATGTCCTGACGACTGATTAATAAGGCAAACATTTTGTGACGTTGAAGCCAGATAACTGCTTTTTTGAATTCTTCCCCTCGAATAAGGGACTGATTTAGACCTGAGACACCAGGTGGGCGCAATTAATTATCGAGGTAGAACAGCAGTACTTGTAGAGTAAGATTTGAATACCCCTGGACCATGGTCCCCAGTGCCAGAGAAGAACAGCAGCTGACTTTTTTCACATTTTGTTGTGTTACAACCTGCATTTAAAATGGATAAAATGTAGATGTTTTTGTCACGGGCCTACACAATACCTCATAATGTCAAAGTGGAATTATGTTTTTTGAATTTTCTACCAATAAATAAACCATGAAAAGTTTAAATGTCTTGAGTCACAGATTCAACCACTAACACCAAGGAGTTTTTCCAATGGCTCACAAAGAAGGGCGCCTATTGGTGGATGGTTTAAAAAACAAAAAAAGCTGACATTGAATATCCCTTGGAGCATGGTCAAGTTATTAATAACACGTTCACTACAAGATACAGGTGTCCTTCCTAACTCAGTTGCCAGAGAGGAAAGAAACCATTCAGGGATTTCACCATGAGGCCAAAGGGGACTTTAAAATAGTTTCAGAGTTTAATGGCTGTGATAGGGCATAATTGAGGATGGATCAAAAACATTGTAGTTGCTCCACAACACTAACCTAATTGACAGTGAATAGAAGGAAGCCTGTACAGAATAAAAAATATTACAAAAAATGCATCCTGTTTGCAACAAGGTACTAAAGTAATACTGCAAAAAAATGTTCAAAGCAATGATTTTTTTTGTCCTGAATACAAAATCTGATGTTTGGGGCAAATTCAATACAACACATTACGTGTCGCGGCCATCGTCGGAAGGAGACCAAGGTGCAGCATGGTAAGAGTACATTTGACTTTTATTAAAATGACGCCAACAAAACAAGAAATGAAAAACAACCGTGAAGCTTACAGGGCTATAGTTACACTAACAAAGATAACTACCCACCCTGAAATGAGGGAAAAAGGGCTACCTAAGTATGATATTTTCAAGCATAGTGGTGGCTGCATTATGTTATGGGTATGCTTGTAATCGATAAGTACTGGGGAGTTTTTTAGGATAAAAGTCCAACGGAATGGAGCTAGGCACAGGCAAAAACTTGTTCAGTGTGCTTTCCACCAGACACTGGGAGATTAATTCACCTTTCAGCAGGACACTAACCTAAAACGCAAGGCCAAATCTACACTGGAGTTGATTACCGAGAAGACAGTAAATGTTCCTGAGTGGCCGAGTTACAGTTTTGACTTTGACTGCTTGAAAATCTATGGCAAGACTTGAAAAGGGCTGTCTAGCAATGATCAACAACCAACTTGACAGATTTGAAGAATTTTCTAAAGAATAATGGGCAAATATTGTACAATCTAGGTGTGCAAAGCTCCGAAGACCTACCCATAAAGACTCACAGCTGTAATCACTGCAAAAGGTGACTAACAAGTTTTGACTGAATACTTATGTAAATGAGATATTTCTGTATTTTATTTTCAATAAATGTGAAAAAAAAATTAAAAACATGTTTTCACTTTGTCATTATGGGGTATTGTGTGTATAATGGGTGAGAAAAAAGGCTGTAAGACACAAAAATGGTGGAATAAGTTAAAGGGTATGAATCGTTTCTGAAGGCACTGAATAAGACACTATCAAGACCCATTACAAAGCAAACATGTTCTGTAGTAGCTGATCAGTCCAGAGATAAATTATATGATATTCCCTCATTTCTTATCAGATACCCTTGTGAATTATTTTTTCTTTGTATTGCTTACAGATTTTAACTTATGCATTTGAATAAATATAATTTGAATGTCACAGCTTTGCTTTGACTTATTTCTAGGTAGTTCTTTAGTATCTTTTTTTTTAGTCTAGTGATCATTATGTATAAAATACTAATAAAACATTGTATTATGAAGAGCAGTATACCTGGGCATGTTATATTGACACGCTATTCTTCACGACATATTCAAGACAGCTGTGTATCTTAGAGAATGTGAATTCAGTCAATCTGAAATATGTCAAAGCACACAACTTTCAAAATGAGTCCTCAGATCTTTTATTGCCTTTAATGTAAAGAAGATCTAGAAGTTATAAAACTTAGACTTTAATAACAGTTGTGACCATTAAAGCCAGATGTAGTAAAAGAGCAACTCTGCTGAAGAGCAGTGACCCTTGTATGGTATGTCATGCAAAATGAAGAGTCCTGTTTATTACATCCAGATGGGTATAGCTTCATATGAGGACAAGGTCTCCTTTGAACGTCCATGTTATCTACAGGGGCTGTCTCAAATGTCACACTATTCCCTATAGCCTAGTGCACTAGTTTTGACTAGGCACCTTATTACCTATTTAATGTGGGAATAGGGTGTCATTTGTAAACATGCAGGGTTTGTCTTTGTCGAATAAAGAAATGTAATATCGTCCTGGTATTATTGTTCCTTGTTTTGTTTCGGTACCATGACAACGCAGTGTGTAGGAAAGACAAAAAGGAAATGAACTTCAAGGGGATTTTTTGGGGACATTTATTTGTATTTAATCTCACATGCTGTACAAATCCTCAAAACAGTTATGCATTGACTTGTGGTTGTCTTATTCTTATGTCCCGTGCCCCGGTACTCAAGTCCAAGTTAGGAAAATAAACAAGCTGTCCGTATCTCTCTTGAAATGTTGCACAACTGGACAGACGAGATCGATTTGTATTTTTTAAATATATTTTTTTTATTTAACCTTTATTTAACTAGCCAAGTCAGTTAAGAACAAATTCTTATTTACAGTGATGGCCTACCAAAAGACAAAAGGCCTCCTGCGTGGAAGGGGGATTAAAAACTAACAAAAAAATGGTCAATATTACCTATTGAAACAGCCTTTGAATGCTTTGAATGGACTCTTGTGAGTTATATTGTCATACTTTATATATTGAATTAAAGAAAGTTGTGACATTTAGTCAGTTCTTCTATAAAATTATTTTATGAAATAAATAAGTCTGAGGGGATATTGTAGTCTGCATTATTTTTAGACTCTGAATATGTTTACTGTCATTTGATGTTCAACTTGTATATTGTATAATTTATGTCACATATATTGTAAAATGTTCATGTTACATATTGCATGTTATATAGGCTAAATGCAATATGTTGCATATATATGTTGCATAGTGTACAGTGTATGGGCAGAGCACCAAGAAAAGGCCTCTCTCCCTTGAAGTCAACTACAGGCAGAAAATGCTTCAGACTGTCAACCTATACAGATGTAGGATCTTAATTTGAGCCAGTTTGCTACAGCAGGAAAATAATATGTAGCAACAGGACATTAGGATTATTATGTGGATTGTAATTAATGTACATTTATGTTGGGGAAAATCAAGTCTGAAATTTCAACGTGTAAATTACAACCTGCAGAATCTTTAAAAAAATCTCAAATACACTACGAGTTTTACATTTCTTGCACTGCAGAAAAGTTCTGCAACAGGGTGATCAAGTTAAGATCATACATCTGTACACATCAAGTTCAATTTACATTAGCCTACTGAGCCCACAGTTCTGCTTAGGTCATGAAGCCCCTTTCTTGAGTGTCTTCTCCTTCTCTTTGAGGGACTTTGAACAAGTCTCTCGACTAGCCCCACCTCTACTTCTACATATGTAGGATATTCATTTGAGCCAGTTTGCTACAGCAGGAAAATGATCCTGAAGAAAAAGGAAATGTGAATTATTATAATTAAATGTTGTTGTTTTTTTTACGGGTTGTTAACATTTTGTTAGGGCAAATCAAGTCTGACATTTCAAAGTTGAAATTACAAACTTTAAAAGCATTTTTAAACATTGAATACACTACAAGTTTGCATTTCCTGCTGTGCAGGACAATTATCAGCAGCAACAGAGTGATCAAATTAAGATACTACATCTGTAGTAAGGTACAATTACGCATGGAGTCAACCTATCCAAATGATTGACTTGAACAAAAGAAGTGCCTTGTCAAATTACTTGACCCTCTCTTTAAAAGGATGATGAGCCCTCCACACGACAAGTGACATCTGTCAACCCAAGATAAAGAAATAAAACAATGCCGAATTTAGATGACCTGTTCGTCCACATCGGAGATTACGGACCATACCAAAGGAGAATCACTGTCCTCGGGTCTCTGCCGGTGCTGACCTTCGCGTTCGTCCTCGTAGGAGTCGTGTTCTTGGGGAACACCCCCGTACACTGGTGCCGGACCTCCGGGACAGAGCACATCCAGGATGAATGTGACTGGACAGACAAGGAGCTGCGTGAACTCACCGTCCCGCTGTTGGATGAGTCGGGACAGGGCGCATTGGGCACCTACAGCCGCTGCCAGAGGTTCGATGTGGCCTGGAAGTTCTGGAACGCCAGCCAGAGCAACTGCAGTGACCTCATCGACTGGCCCTTGATTTCTAATCTCACCCAGTTACCGGTAGTCGCGTGCGATAGCGGCTGGGTGTTTGATCCGTCTCGCACTACTATCGTTTCAGAGGTAAATTTGGTCTTCAAAAAACCCCGCTGTGTCTGGAAGTTCAGGAGCTCAAATTCTACTAAGAAATAATTGAACGAATGAAGAATTAATTCATTTTTATTTAACCTTAATTTGATCAGGGAGTCATAGAGAGATGAAATGTATATTTTACAGATGAGCCCTGAACTAAATTACAGAAAATACAACACATCAATTTAAATAAAAAATGCAAGCAGAAAAGAAAAACATGGTCATAAAAAACAAAGATATTCATCAGTAAAAAGGTCCTCAATCAGCCTTCTGAATGGACCTATAGGCATCAAAACAGCACATTTCAGGACATTTTGAAGATTGTTCCTCAATTATGATGCAATAACTGAAAGCTGATTTACCTAACTCAGTAGAGACCAATGGGATCTACAGAGTTATCCATCCCTGAGACCAGGGGTGGTAACTCGTATGTCTAAAGTTTACTGATGATGTTAGGTACAGTGGGATTTTTTTTTGTAAAGGAAAACATAGCAAAAAATGTATCAACCTACATGACATCATGAGTGCTAAACTGTTGCACATAATGAAGTGCAGTGTATTATGATAAACTGCATCTAACAACTTTAATGAAGTAGCAGCTGTGTTCATATAGATGACAGTGGAGGGTGATGAGGGGAGGATGGCTCATAATAATGCCTGGAACGTCGCAAATGGAATGGCAACCGTGTGTTTGATACCATTCTAATAATTTCGCTTCAGCCATTACCACGAGCCTGTCCTCACAAATGAACGTGCCACCAACCTCCTGTGATACATTTTTAAATGTTTTAATTTTACCTTTATTTTACTAGGCAAGTCAGAACAAATTCTTATTTTCAATGATGCCTAGGAACAGTGGGTTAACTGCCTGTTCAGGGGCAGAACGACAGATTTGTACCTTGTCAGCTTGGGGATTTGAACTTGCAGCCTACATTACGATCAAATAGCCACGGTAGCCTAAAACTGTAACTTAAAGCGGGTACTGCCTCAGTGTTCACAGTCAACACGTGCTGGAAGTTGCACAGATTACATATTTTTTTTTTACAGACATGTCGATATTGTTCGTCTAAAAAGTAAAGGACCCAAACCTTTTGTAATATCCAAAAAACCTGATTTAGCACCATCAGTAGATATGCATTGAGTTCTGTCTGTCAAGTAATTTATTAGCCAGTTACATGCAGCCTGGTCTAGTCCAATTAAGAAATGCCTCTGAATTAGCAGTGAGTGATCATCAGTATCCAAAGCCTTTGACTGGTCAATGAAGAGGGCAGCAGAATGTTGCCCTTTATCCATACAATTAAGCACATCATTTATAACTAGGGATGCAGCAGAGATAGTGCTATGACCTGGTCCAAAACTTGACTGGTGTACATTTAGAATAGATTTGAAAAATAACATAGACACAGACACTTGCATACACACAAGCGATAACATACACACTATACACACACATGATAACATATGCACTATACACACGATTACATATGCATAAGCCACTCTACACTAAAGGCCTGATTGGTGGAGTGCTGCAGAGATGGTGGTCCTTCTGGACGCTTCTCCCATCTCCACAGAGGAATTCTGGAGCTCTGTCAACATACGTTTTTGCCAAGGACCCATAATAAATACCCCAAAATATAAAAAAAAAAATCATAAATGGGTTAATGGTTCAGCAATGAGGGGGGCAGAGAGCTGCAGCGAAAATGGATCAGGCATATCAGCCCAAGTGGATTTGTTTTTAAATACATTAATCACAAGCACGGCATCTAGCACATCACAGATAGTAAATTGCTGAAATGAAAACAAAGATTCACTTTGTCTTTCGGTTGACTGACCAACGTCAATTAGACCACGGTTTCTCTCAAATAAAAATACTTCTGAGATAAAATTATGATTAAAAGCATCACTCATCCCATTCTTCTCAGTTATGATGCCAGCGTCAGACAAAACTTGCTTAGGCAGGGAAGGAGAGGAATTTGTACGCTTTAGTGCAATTTACTGTGTTCTAACATTTAGAAGGATCACCAGCAGAGTCAGAGTCAGAGATGGAGATTATACATCTGTTTCTCAATTGTCTGAAAAATGACCAGTCCACAACAAAGTATTTGGCCCAGTCCTGATTTCTCATCTGAATAAGCTCAGATAACTCAGAACAAAACCAAGAGTTAGATCTATCTTTCACTCTGAATTGTTTAAAAGGGGTGTGTTTATCTGCCAGAGAAAGAAATAGGAAGGATACATTTTCTAAATGAATGAATTAATTACAATCTGTTGCAAGTGCATGGTCAGTAAATGTACTGAATAGCCTATTATTCAGGATAACTTCAAATACCAACAAAAGTTCAAGTGCAACATTTATCATTGATAATTTGACAGCATGTCATTATCAGTGAGAAGGGTCACTCCTTCATTTTAAACTAAGCATGACTTCCCCCCCTTGAGCAAGGATCTGTTTTCTCAGCAATACAAAAGGTGCATTTGTCACCAATATACATCATGTTATCTATGTATTTACCTGTTTCTTTATCTATCCCAGTTTTCCTTAGTGTGTGAGGATTCATGGCTTGCAGATTTGATTCAGGTGTCCCTGGCTGGAGGGTTCTTCATTGGTGCTTTTGTCACTGGATACTTGGCAGACAGGTACACCAGCATTTTGTTTCAACACTGTGATAATAATAATACATAGCATCAATCAATGTAAATGCCACCAAAGCAGCTGTTTATATACTGTCAATAAATACTGTCAATATAACCTGTATGGGTATTATGGGATCATTCCCCTTATGCAGCAGAGTAAAAACACAGTTAGGTAGGTTACTACTGCCTTTCAGCAGTAGTAGTCCTACCTTTCCTTAAAAGTAGTTATTCTGACATGCTACTTAATCGTTTAAATGATGTCAGTTGCATTCTTACACTTTCATTATTCCTCCTCCAACAGGTTTGGAAGGAAGCCCTGTTTCATCCTGTCTATGTTTGGCCTGGGGGTGTCAGGGATAGTTGTGATGCTGTCACCCTCTTACCCCCTGCTGCTGCTCTTCAGAGTTCTCCAGGGCTTCTGTTGCAAGGGAGCATGGACAGTCAGCTATGTGTTTAGTAAGTTCTTTATTGAAACAGAAGCTGGTATGTGACTGGTATGGAAGCACCAGAATCCAGCCTTAAATGTGAAATACTGCTATGTAAAGGAGGTGTTCTCTGCTCTTCGTTGACTAGAAATGCAGTCACACATAACATCACTGAAACACATGGGCATTGTTTTTACAAAGTAAAAATGTATTAATAATATATGCAAAATTATAAATCACAGAACACAAAAACAGAACACAGAAACACAGAAACACAGGAACACAGGAACACAGGAACACAGGAACACATGAACACAGGAACATAGGAACACAGGAACACAGGAACACAGGAACATAGGAACACAGGAACACAGTCCATATAAGGTTTTTTATTATTATGTTTTATCTATTTTTTTAAATGTAACCTTTATTTAACCAGGAAGGGCTCATTGAGATTTAAAATATCTTTTTCAAGAGGGTTTACAGACAAACAACATGAATTACAGACAAACAACATGAAAAACTACAAGTAATCTAGTAAAAACCATAGAATTCACAAGATTATAACTAAATCAAAAACAGCAAATTAAAAACATTGACAGGTCAGTGAATCAGTCTCAAGATCATTCATTGGTGATTTAAAAATACCAATCGGGACAAGTTCTTCCAGTTTTTAGGTAGAAAGTCAGCGTCCATGTATTAGTGTTCAGAGGAATGATATGGGAGGTTTTGTGCTCCGTTCTGTACCGGCTCCTGCTTTGATGTTCTGTTATTGTGGTCCTTCTTGTTTTTGTCTTTGATAGTCATTGAGTTCTTTGGCTCAAACAACCGGAAGTTTGTCTCATTGCTGTCCCGCACCTTTTATTCCACTGGGATGGCCATCCTACCTCTCTTGGCATACTTCTTGCCCTCCTGGAAAACCCTACAGCTGGCCATGAGTCTTCCCTGCTTCATCTTCATCACTTACGTTTGGTAATATGTCAATATTTCTGCACGCACACACGCACGCACACACACACACACACACACACACACACACACACACACACACACACACACACACACACACACACACACACACACACACACACACACACACACACACACACACACACACACAGCTGACAGGTGACAGGTGACAGTTGTTGTTCTGGCCACCAACCATTGTGACATGACTTATGAAATTGGAATGCAAAATTATACTTTATAAAAATGCAATCTGCCTTGATGATCCTATAGTGTGTGGTGTCCAGGGGTTTGAGTAAAACCTATGAAATTAAGCTGATTATTATAATAAAAATATAAAAATATATTTTCCATTTCAGGCTCATTCCAGAATCTCCTCGCTGGTTGTTGTCACAACGAAGAACCAAAGAGGCTATGAGGATCGCTAAAAACATTACCAAGTGCAATAAGAGAACTGTCCCAGAGAATTTTAGAGAGGTTGCCTACTTTTGATTTCTGAAACATCTTGTTGTGCTTCAGAGAGTTCTCTTCGGAGTAGTGTCTGAAACATCTTGTTGTGCTTCATAGAGCTCTCTTCTGGAGTAGTGTCTGAAACATCTTGTTGTGCTTCATAGAGCTCTCTTCGGAGTAGTGTCTGAAACATCTTGTTGTGCTTCAGGGAGCTCTCTTCGGAGTAGTGTCTGAAACATCTTGTTGTGCTTCAGGGAGCTCTCTTCGGAGTAGTGTCTGAAACATCTTGTTGTGCTTCAGGGAGCTCTCTTCGGAGTAGTGTCTGAAACATCTTGTTGTGCTTCAGGGAGCTCTCTTCGGAGTAGTGTCTGAAACATCTTGTTGTGCTTCAGGGAGCTCTCTTCGGAGTAGTGTCTGAAACATCTTGTTGTGCTTCAGGGAGCTCTCTTCGGAGTAGTGTCTGAAACATCTTGTTGTGCTTCAGGGAGCTCTCTTCGGAGTAGTGTCTGAAACATCTTGTTGTGCTTCAGGGAGCTCTCTTCGGAGTAGTGTCTGAAACATCTTGTTGTGCTTCATAGAGCTCTCTTCGGAGTAGTGTCTGAAACATCTTGTTGTGCTTCAGGGAGCTCTCTTCGGAGTAGTGTCTGAAACATCTTGTTGTGCTTCAGGGAGCTCTCTTCTGAGTATGGTTATGCTTAGCATAAAATTATACACACACTGGGGGTATCATCAGGCATATCACTTATCACATATCAGTCTTTTTTTCAGTTTGATCCTCTGGAGGAGAAGCAGGAGCAGGAGGCAGAGATAAGTCGTCCGTCATTCATGGATCTGTTTAGGACGTCCAACATGAGGAGAAACACTCTGATCCTCATCTACGCTTGGTAAGAGACAAGCCAACTGGGCAACAAGATATCACGGTCTCACTTGAGTATTTAACGTTTGTCCAGTGCGGGGGTAAACGTCAAATTTGGAAGGTCAAGTTTAGGTAGTAATTCCCGAATTTTGAAGGTAAGGGTTAAGGTTTGAGACAGGGTTGAAACAGAACAAATTTAAACCAGTCCAGAGCTCTGGGATTGAACCTGTGACCTTTCCTCTATCCCATCCACAACACATATATCTTTTTGGCAATGGTTGTGTGGTGATGTCTACAAACAAAATGAATGCACAATGAAAGGTTTTGAATGTTAAACTGGTTTCGTTTGTGTTACCAGTTTAGATGTTTGTACTAAGAGTTTAGAAAATTCACCACATACACCAAATAACTGTCATGGCTGGTGCCAGACACATTTGAAATGGAATGTGCACTATACATGATGTTTACTGTTCCACTCAAAGAGTTTCTTTGTAATAGACTAGGCTGCATTCAGATGCAGTTTGTATCATATCATGCTGCACTCAACTGGAGAAAAATATTTTACTGCATTTAATTGAACAAATGCCACACATCCTCCTCATCACCATGGAAATTAAATGATGTTGTGCCAGGTGAGTGTCGCATGCTGTTCTGTGACGCCCATCAAATAATACTTTATCTGTACAGGAAGTCCTCAGATCAATGAATCCAAAAAATCACCCTGTCTCTGTCATGGGCTACATTCCACATTAACCTCTTCCTGCTGGTCTTCCTCCAAGGTTCACGAGCGCAGTGGTTTTCCAAGGGTTGGTTCTCCGCCTGGCGATCACTGGAAACAATATCTTCCGGGATTTCTTCATCTCTGCAGCCGTGGAGCTGCCCACCGGCATCATCTTCTACCTGTTGGTGGACAGGGTTGGACGGAGACCTCTCATGGCTGTGTCTAACTTCATAGGAGGAGTCGCCTGCCTCATAGTGCCCTTCGTCTCAGTAGGTGAGTTGGTATTTGAATGTATTATTTGAAATAGGAGAATAGAGACTTGTCCACTTTCTGCATTATTATATTATTAAGCTCAGAATGCAGATATTATTGCAGAGAGGAGAAAGTGAGAAGTGGTTGGGGTGGGATTCAATCCCACGTTGTTCCTGGTGGTGGCATTTCAAGCTGAAGATGGAGGTCAACCAATTAAAACTCAGTTACACAACTCTGATGATAACTGACATGGTGAAGAACCAATTAAAACTCAGTTACACAACTCTGATGATAACTGACATGGTGAAGAACGAATTAAAACTCAGTTACACAACTCTGATGATAACTGACATGGTGAAGAACCAATTAAAACTCAGTTACACAACTCTGATGATAACTGACATGGTGAAGAACCAATTAAAACTCAGTTACACAACTCTGATGATAACTGACATGGTGAAGCTCAGACTGAAAATGTTGGATTCTGAGAGTTGCTTTTCCCCCTTTTATTCGTTTTTATATTCCTCTCTTTATTTCTGATCATTTCCTTTCACTATGAGATTATCTGTAGTATTCCCATCCTTAACATTTCTGGGATGACCATTCTGCTTAATTTGGCCGTTAAAATATGATGGGTAGTTTAATATATTCACCTTTCTTTTTTCATCTTCTATAGACTATCTGTGGCTGAAGAAAGCCATAGCAATCATTGGGAGGCTTTCTGTCGCCATTGGATTTGAGACGGTCAATTTTGCCAACTCTGAGCTGTACCCAACACCTCTCAGGTGAGAGTAGAACCAAATAATAACATCAAACTCAAGTCATTAATGCTGCTCAAACCTAACATTTTTACAACCTGGATTACATACTGGTAGTCAATGCTGTAGTACTCGGGACCTGTCTCGGTCTTGACTCGGTCTCGTTACCACATTATGACTCGGTCTTGTCTCGGTGTCATGCGGTCTTGACTCGGTCTTGTCTCGATGTCATGCGGTCTTGTCTCGGTGTCATGCGGTCTTGTCTCGGTGTCATGCGGTCTTGACTCGGTCTCGTCTCGGGACAGTGTAGTAGAGGGTATACACAGGGACAGTGTAGTAGAGGGTATACACAGGTACAGTGTAGTAGAGGGTATACACAGGTACAGTGTAGTAGAGGGTATACACAGGTATAACCGTGTACCCACTTTTTTTCAGTGGGGATTGCGTATACTCACTTCTTAATCCCTACTGATGTGTATCAAAGTAGTGTAGTGGAGGTGTATGATTTATCAGTTATGTAGTACAAAAGAGAAATTGTGCACAAAGTAGCCTACCCAATCGCAAAGCACGTGGAATATATCCACATAGCCTAGTTTCAACAGAATCTGCAGGCAGCAAGAGTGTTCAACTCTCAACTGGTTTGGGCATGGAATGACATCGATGTCAATCAGCCAGGACCTGACAGACCCACCCACTGGGGAGTCAGGACCGGACAGGCCCACCCACTGGGGAGTCAGGACTGGACAGGTTGGGTGGGCCTGTGTCCACCCAGGCCCATCCATGTCTACAACCCCCATTGTTGCCGTAGTTAGCATTTACTGGTCGATATCATGAATTGGTCTTTCCCACCCTACCGGCTACCGATGTCATTCCATGCCAAAATCAGCCAGAACCTGACAGGCCCACCCAATGGGGAGTCAAGACCTGACAGGCCCACCCAATCAGATTGATGTGGTTTAAGCATTGTTGAGGAGTTAGACCATCAAATGCTTGCATTTTTTTCTATAAAAACAAAATGGTGATTTTGAGAGTGAAAATCTGACAAATCTATAGGAAAACACAGGATTTTTCACTCAGGCTTTCTCTGTTATGGGCTACATTCTACATGAACCTCTCACTGCTGGTCTTCCTCCAAGGTTCACGAGTACAGTGGTTTTCCAAGGGAGGTCCACATGAACCTCTCCATGATTGATTGGACATTGATTGGACATGACCGTTTGGTAACTTTCTGGCAAAATTCGAGTATACCCACATCTCCAGGCACCACTACACCACTGCACAGGGCTGATGGAAAGACAGCAGTCACACACAGCATGATGTTAAAGCACCACTACACCACTGCACAGGGCGGATGGAAAGACAGCAGTCACACACAGCATGATGTTAAAGCACCACTACTCCATTGGATAGGGCTGATGGAAAGACAGCAGTCACACACAGCATGATGCTAAAGCACCACTACTCCATTGGATAGGGCTGATGGAAAGACAGCAGTCACACACAGCATGATGCTAAAGCACCACTACTCCATTGGATAGGGCTGATGGAAAGACAGCAGTCACACACAGCATGATGTTAAATCACCACTACTCCATTGGATAGGGCTGATGGAAAGACAGCAGTCACACACAGCATGATGTTAAATCACCACTACTCCATTGGATAGGGCTGATGGAAAGACAGCAGTCACACACAGCATGATGTTAAATCACCACTACTCCATTGGATAGGGCTGATGGAAAGACAGCAGTCACACACAGCATGATGTTAAATCACCACTACTCCACTGCACAGGGCTGATGGAAAGACAGCAGTCACACACAGCATGATGTTAAATCACCACTACTCCATTGGATAGGGCTGATGGAAAGACAGCAGTCACACACAGCATGATGTTAAATCACCACTACTCCACTGCACAGGGCTGATGGAAAGACAGCAGTCACACACAGCATGATGTTAAATCACCACACAACAATGTCACATTTAGCACACAAAGTAACCGGTGAGTTTGAAGTGGAACTGACAATGTTTTAAATACTTTGCAGATATGAAACAAACAGACAATCATAATATCAGTCAAAAAGATAAAATTCCCAATTTATCCTACAAAACTAACTTCATAAGAGGTTTTAAAATATGTTCTATTTGAACTCAACATTCCATGACGTACAGTAAGGCATTGTTGTCAGAATAGATGGATGCAGTTCAATGCATGATTAATATAATCCACCAATACAAAATAAATATTGCTATCAGGTAGTAAATCACAGCTGGTCTGATACATAGTTTGCTGTCTCCATTCAGGATGCACTGTTTCAGTTTCAATGACTCAATATTCTGGACAAAAACGGACGGATGTAACTAAGGCTGGAAATGTCAATACAATCTAACTAGCAAGGGCAATGATCACAAGTCAGAAAGAAAAATATCTTCAGTGTTAACTCTTTCCTTTCCAATAAAACCTCAAGAGATTAAATCAGAACATCATTGAAAATAATAATATAATGATAATTATTATTATAATAATTATTTGTATAAATCCTTAGCCCTTCTCTAAAGGAGTAGAAGGCCCATTGTTCCCCACTGTGTTTGGGTTAGTAATAATTTGTAGAGTGGCTCTATTTTCTCCCAGAATGCATTTTTTCACTATTCTAAGTGTCTAAAGAATCCAGATGTTGTTGTGAAATATGAACACAGAAATACTGGACATTTAGAACTCTTATTATGGTGATTATTTGACAAAATTACAATCATAGTCTTGAAATGGACTCCCATTTTTTTGGTCTCGGTCTTCTCCGGTCTTGGTCTTGAGTCTCGCTTTAGGCGGTCTCGAACACAACACTGCTGTTAGTAGTACAGTTGAAGTCGGAAGTTTACATACACCTTAGCCAAATACATTTAAACTCAGTTTTTCACAATTCTTGACATTTAATCGTAGTAAAAATTCCCAGTCTTAGGTCAGTTAGGATCACCACTTTATTTTAAGAATGTGAAATGTCAGAATAATAGTAGAGAGAATGATTTATTTCAGCTTTTATTTCTTTCATCACATTCCCAGTGGGTCAGAAGTTTACATACACTCAATTAGTATTTGGTAGCATTGCCTTTAAATTGTTTAACTTGGGTCAAACGTTTCGGGTAGCCTTCCACAAGCTTCCCACAATAAGTTGGGTGAATTTTGGCCCATTCCTTCTGACAGAGCTGGTGTAACTGAGTCAGGTTTGTAGCCCTCCTTGCTCGCACACACTTTTTTAGTTCTGCCCACACATTTTCTATGGGATTGAAGTCAGGGCTTTGTGATGGCCACTCCAATACTTTGACTTTGTTGTCCTTAAGCCATTTTGCCACAACTTTGGAAGTATGCTTGGGGTCATTGTCCATTTGGAAGATCCATTTGGGACCAAGCTTTGACTTCCTGACTGATGTCTTGAGATGTTGCTTCAATATATCCACATAATTTTCCGCCCTCATGATGCCATCTATTTTGTGAAGTGCACCAGTCCCTCCTGCAGCAAAGCACCGCCACAACATGATGCTGCCACCCCTGTGCTTCACAGTTGGGATGGTATTCTTCGGCTTTTTCCTCCAAACATAACGATGGTCATTATAGCCAAACAGTTCTGTTTTTGTTTCATCAGACCAGAGGACATTTCTCCAAAAAGTATGATCTTTGTCCCCATGTGCAGTTGCAAACCGTAGTCTGGCTTTTATATGGCGGTTTTGGAGCAGTGGCTTCTTCCTTGCAGAACGGCTTTTTAGGTTATGTCGATATAGGACTTGATTTACTGTGGCTATAGATACTTTTGTACCTGTTTCCTCCATTATCTTCACAAGGTCCTTTGCTGTTGTTCTGGGATTGATTTGCACTTTTCACACCAAAGTATGTTCATCTCTAGGAGACAGAACTCGTCTCCTTCCTGAGCGGTATGACGTTTGCATGGTCCCATGGTGTTTATACTTGCGTACTATTGTTTGTACAGATGAACGTGGTACCTTCAGGCATTTGGAAATTGCTCCCAAGGATGAACCAGACTTGTGGAAGTCTAAATTTTTTTCTGAGGTCTTGGCTAATTTCTTTTGATTTTCCTGTGATGTCATGCAAAGAGGCAATGAGTTTGAAGGTAAGCCTTGAAATACATCCACAGGTACACCTCCAATTGACTGAAATTATGTCAATTAGCCTATCAGAAGCTTCTAATGCCATGACACAATTTTCTGGAATTTTCCAAGCTGTTTAAAGGCACAGTCAACTTAGTGTATGTAAACGTCTGATCCACTGGAATTGTGATACAGTGAATTATAAGTGAAAAAAATCTGTCTGTAAACAATTGTTGGAAAAATGACTTGTGTCATGCACAAAGTAGATGTCCTAACCAACTTGTCAAAAATATAGTTTGTTAACAAGACATTTTTGGATGGTTGAAAAACGAGTTTTAATGACTCCAACCTAAGTGTATGTGAACCGTAACAGTAACATGCAATAATACACATTGGAATATGTGTAAACACTACTGTATTATCCAGTGTTTGAAAAAAATAATGAAATCATATTGATATGACGTAGTGTACTGTATATCAAGACTAATATCGCTTGTATTTGACAGAAACCTGGGCGTGTCTGTGTGCTCATCAGCCAGTGATATAGGAGCTATAGTTGCCCCTTTCTTGCTCTACAGACTGGCCAGTATCTGGCAGGAACTGCCTCTCTTCCTCTATGGTATTTCACAATTGTATTTTACATTTTTTAAATATATATATATATGCATTTTTGTGCCTTTTCCTTTGCAAAGATTACATATTTTTTTAAATGTGTGTGTGTGGGGGGTTGCACCCCCACTCCTGTTTGTTGATTGCCCTCCTCTTCTTTGCATATTTTGTATTTTAGAAATACATGCAGATAAATTGATGAAGAACAAATTATTAAACTCTCACATTAACGTCAAAAGATTGATCTTACTGTGATATACAGCTCATATCTCTGCATCTCAGAACTGTCAGCTCCAATGCTTGATAATACTGTACGATGTCTATCTGTAGGTGTCATGACCGTGTTGTCCAGTGGACTGGTCATGCTATTACCAGAGATGAGAGGCATCGATTTCCCTGAGACCATAGAAGACGTGGAGAACTTAAATGGGTATGTTTGTGTTTATGTTTATGTTTATGTTAATGTTAATGTTAATGTTAATAATAATGTTAATGTTTATGTTTATGTTTATGTTACTGTTAATGTTTGTGTTAATGTTAATGTTATTGTTAATGTTTGTGTTTATGTTAATGTTAATGTTAATGTTTGTGTTAATGTTAATGTTAATGTTAATGTTTGTGTTAATGTTAATGTTAATGTTTGTGTTAATGTTAATGTGTGTGTTAATGTTAATGTTATTGTTAATGTTTGTGTTAATGTTAATGTTATTGTTAATGTTTGTGTTAATGTTAATGTTAATGTTAATGTTAATTGTTTATGTTTGTGTTTGTGTTTGTGTTTGTGTTTGTGTTTGTGTTTATGTTTATATTAATTAGCATTAGTCCCTTATTATGCATCTCTGTGTTAATGTTAATGTTTGTGTTAATGTTTGTGTTAATGTTAGTGTTTGTGTTTGTGTTTATGTTTATATTAATCAGCATTAGTCCCTTATTATACATCTCTGTGTTACCAGGAGGAGATACAGATAAGTCTCAAAAGGAAACGACGCCAACAGAAGTAACATAAAATAATACATCATCTAACATATTTCATATATTTTGGTGAATTTCATACAGTATACACACACATTTATACACGTACTGCTATCTGTTACTCCGCAAGTCTTGGGAGGAAGAAAAGTGACATGTAAAGCAGAATTAAGAGAAGAGAGGAGCAAAAATGAAAAACTTTTGGTCTGTAACATGTTTATAGCATCATAAAATAAAAGGTTTCATACCATAACAATTGTTTGTTTAATGAACACAATTGTATACCCATGATAAATGTGATGTCGAAAGTAATTGTGTACTGTAATTTTGGAAAATTAAAACTGATGGAATGATGGAATACAATAGCATTTTCAACATCCAGACGACAATAGCAAATATTTTTATAAAAGTTAAGGGAGTAGATCAGCTTTAATATTGCAGATAGATTGTGGCTTCTAACAATGTAATCGTCTGCAGCATTTCCAATCCCTCATATTTAAACTACCGGTCAAAAGTTTTAGAACTCCTTCTCGTTGAAGGGGTTTTCTTTATTTTCACTATTTTCTACATTGTAGAATAATAGTGAAGACATCAAAACTATGAAAAAAACATATGGAATCATTTAGTAACCAAAAAAATTGTATAACAAATCCAAATATATTTTCTATTTGAAATTCTTCAAATTGCCACAGATGACAGTTTTGCACACTCTAGGTATTCTCTCAACCAGCTTCACTTGGAATGCTTTTCCAACAGTCTTGAAGGAGTTCCCACATATGCTGAGCACTTGTTGGCTGCTTTTCCTTCACTCTGCGGTCCGACTCATCCCAAACCATCTCAATTTGGTTGAGGTCGGTGGATTGTGGAGGCCAGGTCATCTGATGCAGCACTCCATCACTCTCCTTCTTGGTAAAATAGCCCTTACACAGCCTGGAGGTGTGTTGGTTCATTGTCCTGTTGAAAAACAAATGATAGTCCCACTAAGCGTAAACCAAATGGGATGGCGTATCGCTGCAGCATGCTGTGGTAGCCATGCTGGTTAAGTGTGCCTTAAATTCTAAATAAATCACTGACAGTGTCAACAGCAAAGCACCCCCACACTATAACACTACCTCCTCCATGCTTCACGGTGGGAAATACACATGCAGAGATCATCCGTTCACCCACACTGCATCTCACAAAGACATGACAGTTGGAACCAAAAATCTCAAATTTGGACTAATAAGACCAAAGGACAAATTTCCACTGGTAGGTCCGTTGCTTGTATTTCTTGGCTCAAGCTATTTTTATTCTTGTTGGTGTCCTTTTAGTAATGGTTTCTCTGCAGCAATTCAGCTATGAAGGCCTGATTCACACAGGCTCCTCTGAACATTTGATGTTGAGATGTGTCTGTTACTTGACCTCTGTGAAGCATTTATTTGGGCTGCAATTTCTGAGGCTGGTAACTCTAATGAACTTATCCTCTGCAGCAGAGGTAACTATGGGTCTTCCTTTCCTGTGGCGGTCCTCATGAGAGCCAGTTTCATCATAGCGCATGATGATTTTTGCGAATGCACTTAAAGAAACTTTCAAAGTTCTTTAAATTTTCTGCATTGACTGACCTTCATGTCTTCAAGTAATGATGGACGGTCGTTTCTCTTTGCTTTTACCAAATAGGGCTATCTTCTGCACAGAAACATCCTGTGGTGTACTGCATTAGCATTGAATAGCCTCCGCGATATGAAACTTTTCAGGGAAGTTAAGAATCAATATACACAGGCAGTTAGAAAAGCAAAGGCTAGCTTTTTCAAACAGAAATTTACAAAAATACTTATTTTCCACCATAATTTGCAAATAAATTCATTAAAAATCCTACAATGTGATTTTCTGGATTTTTTTTTCTCATTTTGTCTGTCATAGTTGAAGTGTACCTATGAGGAAAATTACAGGCCTCTCTCATCTTTTTAAGTGGGAGAAATTGCACAATTGGTGGCTGAATAAATACTTTTTTACCCCACTGTATGTCCATCAGAAGCGGACTCCACTCAATCATGATAACTTCCCGGACGCCACTAAAGGAGGGTGGAATGTGCTCATACATACTGTAGCAAGCTGGGGCTGACTTTTAGGGTTCAGGGTATCTACTGTATCTTCATGATTCAGATCAATGATTGAACTGTATGAGTAGGGTACACTGCACCAGACACCTCCTGAACACACTAGCTGCATCTCATTGCCTCAAGAGTGACTGAATATACTTTTTCCATGAGAAGATATTATGCATACACTTTGATGATTAGGCTTGTAAGGGGGTACCATAAACCACAGGGTGTGGGGCTTTTCCCAGTTTTTCATAGGCATACATCCCATACCAGATTACCCACACTAGTTGACTATGAAATGAACTAGGACACTGGCCACTTTTACAGTAAAAACAATAGCTATTGGGCCCATAGACTTGGTGATGTTGATTTTACTGTTGATATTGTTATGTGTTGTTAAGTGAAATATGTATTATTATAGAATCAAGTCATCTGGGTAGCAGCTACGATCAGTCAAGTCATCTGGGTAGCAGCTACGATCAGTCAATTCATCTGGGTAGCAGCTACGATCAGTCAAGTCATCTGGGTAGCAGCTACGATCAGTCAAGTCATCTGGGTAGCAGCTACGATCAGTCAAGTCATCTGGGTAGCAGCTACGATCAGTCAAGTCATCTGGGTAGCAGCTACGATCAATCAAGTTATCTGGGTAGCAGCTACGATCAATCAAGTCATCTGGGTAGCAGCTACGATCAATCCAGTCATCTGGGTAGCAGCTACGATCAATCAATTCATCTGGTAGCAGCTACGATCAATCCAGTCATCTGAGTGGCAGCTACAATCAATCAAGTCAGCTGTGTAGCAGCTATGATCAATCAAGTCATCTGGGTAGCAGCTACGATCAATCAAGTCATCTGGGTAGCAGCTACGATCAATACAGTCATCTGGGTAGCAGCTACGATCAGTCAAGTCATCTGGGTAGCAGCTACGATCAATAAAGTCATCTGGGTAGCAGCTACGATCAGTCAAGTCATCTGGGTAGCAGCTTCGATCAATTCAGTCATCTGGGTAGCAGCTATAATAATTTGATTAAGAGGCCAGTCTATTTCTGTCATGGTCACACATAACAAGGGTGCAATGACCCAGCTGATATCATCCAACATTGGAACTGGACCTGTTTGAGACCAGTCTGGTGAGTGGACCTCAACAATAGAATCAATAGAATCTATAATTAATCTTCACTGAACAGAAATATAAACACAACATGTAAAGTGTTGGTCCCATGTTTCATGACCTGAAATTGTCCATATGCATAAAAATATTATTTCTCTCAAATGTTGTTTACATCCCTACTGGTGAACATTTCTCCTTTGCCAAGATAATCCATCCACCTGACAGGTGTGGCATATCAAGTAGCTGATTAAACAGCATGATCATTACATAGGTGCACCTTGTGAGAGGGACAATAAAAGGCCATTTTAAAATGTGCAGTTTTGTCAGACAACACAATGCCATAGATGTCTCAAGTTTTGAGGGAGAGTGCAATTGGCATGCTGACTGCAGGAATGTGCATCAGAGCTGTTGCCAGATAATTGAATGTTAATTTCTCCAATATCGTTTTACAGAAATTGACAGTATGTCCAACCAGCCTGACAACCGCAGACCACATGTTACCACGATAGCCCAGGACCTCCACATCCGGTTTCTTCAGCTGCGGGATCGTCTGAGTCCAGCCACCGGACAGCTGATGAAACTCTGGGTGTGCACAACCAAAGAATTTCTGCACAAACTGTGTCTCAGGGAAGCTCATCTGCGTGCTTGTCGTCCTCACCAGGGTCTTGACCTGACTGCAGTTTGGCGTTATAACCGACTTCAGTGGGGAAATGATCACCTTTAATGTCCACTGGCACGCTGGAGAAGTGTGCTCTTCACGGATGAATCCCAGTTTCAACTGTACTGGGCAGATGGCAGAGTGCCCCATGGTTGCGGTGTGGTTATGGTATGGGCAGGCATACGGACAACGAACACAATTGCATTTTATCGATGGCCATTTGAATGCACAGAGATACTGTGACGAGACCCTGAGGCCCCATTGTTGTGCCATTCATCCCCCACCATCACCTCATGTTTCAGCATGATAATGCACGGCCCGATATTGCAAGGATCTGTACACAATTCCTGGAAGTTGAAAATATCCCAGTTCTTCCATGGTCTGCATACTCACCAGACATGTCACCCTGGATCAATGTGTACGACACCGTGTTCCAGTTCCCACCAATATCCAGAAACGAAGAGGAATGGGACAACATTCCACAGGTCACAATCAACAGCCTGATCAACTCTTATGTGAAGGAGATGTGTCATGCTGCATGAGGCAAATGGCAGTCACAACAGATACTGACTGGTTTTCTGATCCACGCCCCTACCTTTTTTTTAAGGCATCTGTGATTAACAGATGCATATCTGTATTCACAGTCATGTGAAATCCATAGATTAGGGCCTAATGAATTTATTTAAATTGGCTGTTTTCCTTATGTAAACTGTAACTCAGTAAAATATTTTAAATTGTTCCATGTTGTGTTTATATTTTTGTTCGTTGTATATACAGGACAACTGGGAAGAGTGTCCTTCTAGCTAGGGAACTAGATTCAGCTGCGGGATTATTTTTCTCGGAGTGGGTGGTCGGGGCCGGGAATATAATTATAATATTTTTTACTCTGCAAATTGACCACAACTAAACCCAAAAAGAGATTGTATTAACATTTTTAAAACAGTTCATGCCTCGATTACGATGAGAGACGATCATATATGTCTATTTTTGTGTGTGTGTGGGAATACCTGGTGAACAAACCCCCAAAAAAAAAAAAAAAAAATGTTTTAACACGCAAGATTTTGTTCTGTTCTGAGATGAAGTTTTTACTAGTTTCTGTCACTACCTATTCCTACCACCAGATGTATGACATGTATGTGCTGCTGTGCTGCCAGGTCAACGCAGCCCTCACCAGCCAGCTGTTCTCCCAGCTCTTCCACTCCACCAGCCCTAGCTCTATGCACACTCACAAGACCATATATTCACACAAGCTTGCCACACTCACACACTACACTGACACTCTCACACAAAACCCCCACCCACTCACACTACATACAGTGCATTCAGAAAGTATTCAGACCCCTTGACTTTTTCCACATTTTGTTACATTACAGCCTTAATCTAAAATGGATTCAATGTTTTTTCCCCCTTATCAATCTACACACAATGTCCCATAATGACAAAACAAAAACAGGTTTAGACATTTTTGCAAATGTATCACAAATAAAAAATGGAAAAATCACATTTACATAAGTATTCAGTCCCTTTACTCAGTACTTTGTTGAAGCACCTTTGGCAGCGATTACAGCCTAGAGTCTTCTTGGGTATGACACAACAAGCTTGCCACAATTGTATTTGGAGAGTTTATCCCATTCTGCTCTGCAGATCTTCTCAAGCTCTGTCCAGTTGGATGGGGAGCATCGCTGCACAGCTATTTTCAGGTCTCTTTCAGGTCTCTGCGCTACTCAAGGACATTCAGAGACTTGTCCCGAAGCCACTCCTGCACTGTCTTGGCTGTGTGCTTAGGGTCGTTGTCCTGTTGGAAGGTGAACCTTCGCCCCAGTCTGAGGTCCTGAGTGCTCTGGATCAGGTTTTCATCAAGCATCTCTCTGTACTTTGCTCCATTCATCTTTCCCTCATTCCTAACTAGTCTCTCAGTCCCTGCCTCTGAAAAACATCCCGACAGCATGATGCTGCCACCAGCATGCTTCACCATAGGGATGGTGCCAGGTTTTCTCCAGGTGTGAGTTAAATTTTGGTTTCCCTTGTTTCTCATGGTCAGCGTCCTTTAGCTAACTCCAGGCGGGCCATCATGTGCCTTTTACTGAGGAGTGGCTTCCGTCTGGTCACTCTCCCATAAAGACCTGATTGGTGGAGTGCTGCAGTTGATTGTCCTTCTGGAAGGTTCTCCCATCTCCACAGAGGAACTTTGGAGCTCTATCTGAGTGACCATCGGGTTCTTGATCACCTTCCTGACCAAGGCCCTTCTCCCCCGATTGCTCAGCTCTAGGAAGAGTCTTGGTGGTTCCAAACTTCTTCCGTTTAAGAATGATGGAGGCCACTGTGTTCTTGGGGACCTTCAATCCTACAGACATTTTTTGGTACCCTTCCCCAGACACAATTCTGTCTCGGAGCTCTACAGACAATTCCTTCGACCTCATGGCTTATATTTTTTTCTCTGACATGCACTGTCAACTGTAACGTAACGAATAAGGCCGTAACGTAACAACATGTGGAAAAAGGGAAGGGGTCTGAGTACTTTCCCAATGCACTGTACATGTATGTTTAATTTGATTAGATTTGACTGTTACTTGTCTTGGCTTATTTGTGTTTTTTTATTATATTATATTAATCAATTTATTGCCTCCTGTTGTTTTTATCTTGCTTATTTTATTGGACTGTGAAGGTCATGACATAACATCAGATACATTATAAAGCAATTAGAAGGATTTATAATGGCTTATTCATGGAAGTTATTGTAAAGTGTAACCAAATAAAAAACAGGTTTGCTCAAATACCGCTCATGTCTTCCTATATACCACGAACCCTGCGCTCCAGGGCGTGATGGACAGGGTGGTGTTTGCAGCAGGGGCCAGTGCTGATGAGGTGGTGCATAGTGAAGGGTGGGACCTCCAGCGGGAGGAGGGGCCAGATCTCCACCTCCCCTTCCTGCTCTCTGAGGAGGGCTATGACACGGTCAGAGGCATCCCACAGGGCTTCAGAGAGTTCCAAGAGCCTATCTTTAATGTACTACTTAAGTAGTTTCTTGGGGTATCTGTACTTTACTATTTATATATTTTTTAAACGTTTTACTTTTACTTCACTACATTCCTAAAGAAAATAATGTACTTTTTACTCCATTCGTTTTTCATGACACCCAAAAGTACTCATTACATTTTGAATGCTTAACAGCAGGAAAATGGTCAAATTCACACACTTATCAAGAGCACATCCCTGGTCATCCCTACTGCCTCTGATCTGGCAGACTCACTAAACACAGATACTTTGTTTGCAAATTATGTCTGATTGTTGCAGTGTAATTTATCTGTAAATGAACAAAAACTAAAATATTTTACAGTTTGGTTGATATAAGCAATGTGAAATCATTTATAGTTTTACTTTTAAAACTTGAGTATATTTTAGCAATTGCATTTACTTTTGATACTTACGTATATTTAAAAGCAAATACTTTTAGACTTTTACTCAAGTAGTATTTTACTGGGTGACTTTCACTTTTACTTGAATAATTTTCTATTAAGGTATCTTTACTTTTACTCAAGTATGACAATTGGGTACTTTTTCCACCACTGTAAAAGAGAATATGATTATGTTTGCATTCACTTGTCATTAAGGTTTTCTGAACTCAGTAGGCTATAAAACAGTGAATTACTTTTAAAAACTGGTGTAAAACATCTGCATTGTTTGTCGGCTTTATTCAGGATGGAAAAAGTAAACATCCTAAGTAAAATGCATGATATACATGTCACAGAACAACGCACTGTACAGCATGTATTGTGTGTTGTGCCTGTGTATAGTTATCTAAAATGTTCTCTCTTCCTGAATTACAATCTTTCACCCCCAATCTGGATTATCTTCTTCAACAGAGCAAACCATTTCTCTACCTCGAACCAAAACGGGTCCCTCATATGGGGAAAGAAGTCTTTTAGAAGACTTTTTCTGAGTGTTTCCAAAAGCAAATAATATAGTTCTGTATCCGTTTTTAGCTTTATATCTCATTGTGATCTTTTCTGTTTCTTTCAATTATTAGACACCGAGAACTTGACTATCTGGAGTATTTATCCTGTCTTGTCCTGTGTGAATTTAAGTATGCTCTCTCTCTCTCTCTCTTTCTTTCTCTCTCTCGGAGGACCTGAGCCCTAGGACCATGCCTCAGGACTACCTGGCCTGATGACTCCTTGCTGTCCCCAGTCCACCTGGCTGTGCTGCTGCTCCAGTTTCAACTGTTCTGCCAGTGGCTATGGAACCCTGACCTGTTCACCGGACGTGCTACCTGTCCCAGACATGCTGTTTTCAACTCTCTAGAGACAGCAGGAGCGGTAGAGATACTCTGAAGGATCGGCTATGAAAAACTAACTGACAATTACTCCTGTTGCACCCTCGACAACCACTGTGATTATTATTATTTGACCCTGCTGGTCATCTATATAAGAAGGGCTTTATAAATACATTTGATTTGACTATACCACTGAACAAACCCTTGAACAGAGGAATGTGGGTCAGCATCATGGCAGCAAAGGTACAAATTCATTAGTTCATCCATTCATGCAACAATCACTGACAATAATCCATATTTTTCCCCATCTACAGGGAGCAGGATAAAACAACCTTGGGATTTACATTGTCTATCAAGGGAGGACCAGCAGAAATGGTTAGAAAACTACACTGAGTGGACAAACCATCAGGAACACCTTCCTAATATTGAGTTGCACCCCCTTTTGCTCTCAGAACAGCCTCAATTTGCATGGACTCTACAAGGTGTTGAAAGTGTTCCACATGGATGCTGGCCCATGTTGACTCCAAAGCTTCCCACAGTTGTGTCAAGTTGGCTGGATGTCCTTTGGGTGGTGGACAAAACTTGATAACAAGGGAAACTGTTGAGTGTGAAAAAAAATCCCAGCATCATTACAGTTCTTGACACAAACCGTTGCGCCTGTTGTGACTCAACAGGTTGCCAAGCAGAGGGCAGCATACCATGGTCTGGCTTACCTGCTTGATGAACCACCTTCGGTAAACAACTAGATACAAGTAGAATAAACAGAACACAGAGAGAACAGGCCCTGCTGAAGAACAGACAGCTGTAATGCTCCAGCCCCAACATGATTAGTGAGTCTAACAATAGTGTTGTTATTGAAAATTGACTAACAATTAATTTAATAGGATAATTGCAATCTTATCATGGGTCGCATGTGAGGTAAATATAATATGCATGGCCTGTATATCTGTATAGATAACCTACAATTGATCTTCTCAATAACAGGTGTGGGTTGCAGAGTCCAGGAGGACATCAGAGGTGATGCAGCCCCTGAGAATCGCACATTCAAGGAGCACCAACGTCTCTTATCCCTCAGATCAAATGACTCCACCAAAGTCAAAGCCTTGTAAGGAGGATCCTGAGAAGACGGGCTCAACATTCGATCAAGGCTTATCAATCAAGGCTCAACACTTTAAAAGCATAAAGATATTTTGATTATCTAATTGACCTCCAACATGATTGGCACTACTTCTATTGATCTCACATCATTTCTGTATTTTGGGCTGTCTTCTGTTAGAAATCTGTGGAGAAAATTGCTGCCCCACATCTAAGCCCAGGACAGACCTGTGCTGGCAGTGCCAGAAGAACAACTATCAGGTCTTCAGATCTGCCAATATGCCAGAAGCTGTTAAATCAGCCAAGCTGAAGAAGCAAGAGCAGCATCTCCTGCTTGTACAGAGTGAGTGGTCTGTCTACCAGAAGATGGTTGCTGACCTGTCAAGACCTGCAGTTGTCTCTGGGGGCCCTACTGAACCAGCAAGCAAAGACATCAGGATACATTACAGCTTTGATTTTACTCAACAAGAAACATTTCCTCCTTTATACTGATTAAGGACATAGATGGATAAATAGATATACAGTACAATAAAAAAAATATTAATATATATATATTTGTGAGGCAGACAAATACATTTCACTAAACTGTGTAAAGACAGATTGACAGGGGTGAGACAATTAATTGTAATTTATCTTAATGTTCTTTTGTTGTTTGCAGGTGCACTATCCTTCTGACCCTATGCAGCCAGCTCCCATCTACTTTTTAACTTCTCGCAAGTGTGTCTTGTTTGGTGTCTGCCGTGAAGGAAAACCACAACAAGTCAACTACTTGATTGATGAAGGCATGTCATCCAGCACAGGCAGCAGCGCAGTCATCAACTACATGCACCATTTCTTCACCAACTACGGAGTTGGGGAAACACGTGTTGACCTGAATTGTAATAACAGCAGTGGCCAAAACAACAACAAGTCTGTTCTCTGGTATTGTGCCTGGCGGACAATGCACATGCTGCACCACAGTCTGGACCTTCACTTCCTGATCACAAGCCACAACAAGTTTGCCCCCGACTGGTGCTTCAGCCCCATCAAGCAGCGCTTCAGAAAGACCAGAGTGAATACTTTGTCTGAGATTGCTGGTGTTATGAAGGACAGCACTGTGACAGGGGTCAACATCCCACAGCTGGTTGGACTGGAGGATGGTACGGTGCTGGTGTCAAGCTATGGCTGGCAACAACACTTGACTCCCTACTTCAGGCCGCTGCCACAGATCAAGCAGTACCAGAACTTCAGGTGATTATAATTTTCATTGCATTTTATGAGGTTATTCTTCTTATCTAAACTTGGGAGGTGAATTGATGTTGTCAAAGAGGTTTTTGTTATTTCCTGTTTTACAGCTTCGGTGCTCTGGAGCCTGGTGGTATTGTCGCCAAGGAGCATTCTGACTCAGTCGGGACCAGGTTTCAGCTGCTGCACAACGCTGAAATCCTTCCTCGCATAGATGGTCTACCTGTAAAAGCACCACCTGGACTGGACACACCTTGACAAACTTATCTTTTTGAGAAGGTCAGGGAGTTTTGCAATGAAGAGGCTATGGGTATTTACATGCCCTGCACCAAATCCAAGGGCAGGACAGGAACAGGCTCTCCGAATATAGATTCTCTTGTTCACGCGTGGTTCGGACAGACCACTCATCAGCACTATCTGCATTGCCTCACCACTTTACCCGACTGTATGCATACAACTACCTCGTCTATCACTAGTGTTATTGTTTGTGTACATACTGTATATGAGTTTATATTTGCACTATTTCTGATAATACACACATGTGACCCTTTGGCTGTACAATTTACACCTTCTGTAGAGACCCATCCACTTAGCAACATATTGATATATAAAATGAATATTGATGTGTGTGGTCGTAACATGACTTTGTGACATACCACACAGACTCACTAAACACAAATGCTTTGTTTGTAAATTATATCCGAGTGTTGGAGTGTGCCCCTGGCTATCCGTCAATAAAACATTAAAATAGGGCGATCTGGTTTAATCAATCTGACTTCTACTTTTGATACTTAACGGCCCAAAGAGGTTAATGTACTTTTGAGACTTAAGTATTTTTTTATTAAAAAGCAAATACTTTTAGACTTTTACTCAAGTAGTATTTTACTGTGTGACTTTAACTTCAGTCATTTTCTATTAAGTCATCTTTACATATGGACACTTTGTTTACCTGGACTCTTTCCTTATTGTAGGCTACTACCACTTTAAGTCTTAATCTTTACTACACTACTCACTGTTCAGTGCATGACTGCACATGTGAATCCTTAAAAAGAGAAGGGTGGGGCTGGCTTAAGAGTGTGTGAACAAGGCTGAATGTGTATCGACAATATAGACAAAGTAAAGCTCTCCAGTAGGTACCAAAACATTCAAAGGCCATTTTCTCAAGTGAGTTTTACAAGTATATCAACTTTCAAAGCAGAATTACTTATCCATTGTTCCTCAAAAATGCAGTGTATCATATGCCATGTTGTAGCTCTGAGTCTCTACGTTTTATCCAATGTAAAACACCCAATTTCAAATGTTGCTACAGAAGACCGAATCCAGGTGGTGAGTCAAAAATGCTTATTGCATGAGTCGGTTGTTTAATTGAACTCAAATCAAAACTTAGGTACGTTATTAATGGATTTTTGTAATAAATTAATGGTTATTTTTGGCAAATTTACAACAGCAATCAAACGTGTTTTATAAAGCCCATTTTACATCAGTAAGTTGTCACAAAGTGCATTATATATACCCAGCCTAAAACCCCAAAGAGTGAGCAATGCAGAGGCACAGCGGTCATGGTACACATTATAGATGTAGCGTATTACTTCCCATACAATTCAGGACACCTTCCCAGAGTTAAAAACAGGCACAGTAGCAGCTTTAAAGAAGAAATGCAGCTACAATATATAAAACGTGTCCCCCCCCTTTTTAAATTTGTCCACTTCAATTGGTCAAGTTCTAGATGTGTACAGTACAGGTATACATGTCGATTTCCCCTTTAAAATGATTTAAACGTAAAATATTTAAACAAAAACAGTTATTTAATGCGCTGGTAAAACTGCACCACTGCTTTCTCCTGGTCGTGTGTCTCAATAGAGCCGTGACGTAATCTTCTGATCTCACTGATGGCGTCGATGCCTGAGATCTGCCTGGTCCTCACCAGATAGCAGGCCAACATGGTGCCTGTCCTCCCGTGGCCATGCATACAGTGAACAGCTACACCCTACAGCAGAGAGAAATACATGTGGTTGACTTACATAGATAAAGATACAGAAGGATGTGTGTTAATGTACATCAATGGTTGACAATAATTCAACTGTGTACATTTAGACTGACCACTGTGAACTCAGTGGTCAATGTTTGTTTGGTTTCGTGTGTCAAAACAGAAGTAAGGAGGTCCTCTGATGTAGTAGCTGAATAATGGGTAACTGAACACTTCTTAAACTGAACCCGTACCTCGCCTTTAGCATTTGATTCCTCCACAATAGACAGAAACCTCTGAATTTGTTCTGGAGTTGGTGGGGTGAAGTCTATTATCTTGATGTGGTGTAGTTTCACTCCTGGGACCGTATCATAGTTGGGAGGTTTTTTCTCACACAAGCAGACCAGGTGTTGAATGCCATTGTCCAGAAGGTATTGGTAGTGGGCAGTCATTCGAGGGAGAGCCAGTCCTGCCAACTTTTTAGGTTCGATCCAGGAGAAATTAGGGGGTGGACTACAGGCCATGGCAAAGTCAATCTGAAATTTTGTGAAATGTAGAGATTGTTTTACCATTCAATAATTTCATATTCACAGCCAGTCACAATGTGCATTCAGATGCCCATAAACCCATTACTGTGTTAACGTTACAACGGTGAAACGGTTTGGCCTCAGTTGTATAGTATTTAGGAAAAATGAATTAAATCTGGCCGAGTTGAATTGTACTCCACTGCGAGACCGCATGATACTCGAACAAGGTTTATTATAAACAAACGGTTGGTATAACTAGTTAACTAAAGATTTCCCCTTTCATCTGTGACTTTGACACTTCAACCCACTCAAAAGCAGCTAGTTAGTAGTAGTAGCTACTAGTTGAGTTAGCTAAATAAATCCATAAACGTCCATGACAAACGGTGGGCGTCAACTCTGTGTACAAAAAAAAAAAACAGATAATAAACTAACATTTTCTATATTGCCAAAAATCCAAATGTAATATCAAGTTTGCTTACTAGCTATCTTTACGTAAAGTTTATAAAATAGGTTGCTAGCTAGCATGCTACTGGCATCTGTCAATTCATTCATGCATTTACTTACATTCAGTATTGTTTTCTGAAGAAAGCCGTGTATAAAAACGTCAGATCTGGCGTGAAAAGGTTTCGTAGCTAGTAAAGTCAGGGTGTGGTGGGTGATGTCCCGTTAAACAACATAGAACACAACCTACACTGGAGCTTAATCCGTCTTTAGAACGATGACGACAAAGATGTGTAAAGGGCAGTGAACAATAATTTATACATACACTAGACAACGTTATGGGAGCACTGTTTTGAGGCCACGGCACCTCCATCTTGGCACTCCTCACCGTGGTAAAAAAAAAATGTTTGGGAAGTTACTGTACAGAAATGCATTTATAATGTCTACATTTGTTTTTTCCACGTTTATTATATTACAGACACCTTAATGCATTATTATTATCTGAACGAAACATACAAATAAAATCTTAAAAGAATGATTTAAAAAAAAAAATACCGTAATGACCCTGGGTTTATAAGCGCGGAAATCGACTCTGCCGCGGGCGCATGCTTTTGTGGCACAGTCGATAGCGCGCCGGACCTCAGGCTAGAAGGTCGAGGGTTTCGAGATTGTTTCATTACATTGGTGTAAATCGTTACAGTACTAATGTTACTGTCAACAACAAAAATACTTAAATGCATGTAATTTTGTGCTTGAAACATTTAATTGAAATACTGTATAATTCCATAAATTCCGACAGAGGACTGCTTCTTCTGAGGAGTGCCAATATGGCGTCATCGGTGGCTTTAAAGCCTCCCATTGGCCAATACATTGCATCAACAATCTAGGGTTTATATACATCATTGGTTGGGATCTTTTGTAGTGGGGCATTTTAGCGAACTCTAACCCCTTTCCTAAACTTAAACTAAGTCTCCTAACCCCTCGCGGTAATTCTTCTAACCTGCTTTGAAAAGTCACTTCTGGTCGTAGATGTACTCCTTGTAGTCAGAACTTTTTTTATAGCTCCTTATTCTGTGATGACATGCGTTGCCAACTTCGCGGCGGAAGCCATTGATTTTTAATTGGACCGTTGCGGCAGAGAGATTACAGTAAGGGTCTGGAGCTGGCCTCCAACTGCCACCTTAGCGGCATCATAGAGGTCCCAGTGTCCCATTTCTAACTAAGCATAGTCACTTTAATAACTCTACCGACATATACATATTACCTCAATGACCTCGACTAACCGGTGCCCCCGCACATTGACTCTGTACTGGTACCCCCTGTATATAGCCTCGCTATTGTTATTTTACTGCTGCTCTTTAATTATTTTATACTTTTATTTATTTTCTTTTTTTGGGAGTATTTTTCTTAAAACTGAATTGTTGGTTAAGGGCTTGAAAGTAAGCATTCACTGTAAGATATTCGGCGCATGTGACAAATGACATTTGATTGAACAAAACCTTTGTGAAAAGACGTCAAAATGACGTCTTTTCATGATGTCTTATTCTGGTCGAAAAAAAGTGATTTTTTAACGTCTTTTTGTGACCGCCATACGACCAGTTGGTCATAATTGTGAGCTCTATCTGACCTGCTGGTCATAATTCTGACCAATATATTATGTGCTATATTATGTTGCCTACTGGTTATAGTTAAGACCTCATCATAACCTGGTAACGACCACCTGACTACAGCGTATTACCTACAGTAAAAAGTATTGCAGAGGATAAAGTTGGTTATTGAAAATATGGTTCATTACATTTCTATCTGTTTCCATAGTCACCAATTAAAGTTCAAATCTGCTAAATCATCTTACATTTAAAACAGATAGCAAAACAAAAACAATAACAAGCAATAGCAAAACAAAATCTTCATCACAATTTTTTTGCACATCTGCATACAGTAATTGATTCGTAATTCACCCATAGAGTGAGCGACACAGATTATATAAAGGCCCATTGTTTTATTTTATTAATGAAGAATATGAGTGGTATGATAGGGTAGATCCTCAACAAGGACCTCTGAGGACAGAAGACAATCTGGAGCGTAGTGGCCCTCTTGAAGAGTGGTGTGATGGGTCAGATCTGCAGTGAAGAGAGTCAGCGTATTACAAATGTATTAATTTAAGATTTTAAAAGAAAACGAGAAAAGGACATTCCTGAAGAAACTTTCTGAACTCAGCTACCTAAAAGTAATTCCATGGTACAGGTTGAAGAAGTTTGTTGCAGTTATCACTTAGAGATGCTTTCAAAAAAGAGCAACTTGCTCATATACATACTTTGCATCCTCAGGGACATATTTTAGGACTTTACAGACGGCCCACAACACATCAACCTCCTGAGTTTTCTGGCTTGTCTTGACACTTATTGCAAGAACAAAAAGAGAAGAAAATAAATGATCGATTGGCATAATGTATAAATAGCTGATGTTAGCTAGCTAAAGTTGGCCAGCTAAGTTAGCTAGTTAGCAAATCTTTGCTTGAAGTTCTTCTCCTCAACAAACCACCACTTTATTTACAAAAGTAGAACAAGAATGCTACCACTTAGCAGTAGTGTATTGTAGGCTATTTTGCAAATGACATCGCCAATGTCGAGGATTGGTAGGATGGTCAGTTTTACAAGGGTATGTTTGGCAGCATGAGTGAAGGATGCTTTGTTGCGAAATAGGAAGCCAATTCTAGATTTAACTTTGGATTGGAGATGTTTGATATGGGTCTGGAAGGAGAGTTTACAGTCTAACCAGACACCTAAGTATTTGTAGTTGTCCACGTATTCTAAGTCAGAGCCGTCCAGAGTAGTGATGTTGGACAGGCGGGTAGGTGCAGGTAGCAATCGGTTGAAGAGCATGCATTTAGTTTTACTTGTATTTAAGAGCAATTGGAGGCCACGGAAGGAGAGTTGTAAGGCATTGAAGCTTGCCTGGAGGGTTGTTAACACAGTGTCCAAAGAAGGGCCAGAAGTATACAGAATGGTGTCGTCTGCGTAGAGGTGGATCAGAGACTCACCAGCAGCAAGAGCGACCTCATTGATGTATACAGAGAAGAGAGTCGGTCCAAGAATTGAACCCTGTGGCACCCCCATAGAGACTGCCAGAGGTCCGGACAGCAGACCCTCCGATTTGACACACTGAACTCTATCAGAGAAGTTGGTGAACCAGGCGAGGCAATCATTTGAGAAACCAAGGCTGTCGAGTCTGCCGATGAGGATGTGGTGATTGACAGAGTCGAAAGCCTTGGCCAGATCAATGAATACGGCTGCACAGTAATGTTTCTTATCGATGGCGGTTAAGATATCGTTTAGGACCTTGAGCGTGGCTGAGGTGCACCCATGACCAGCTCTGAAACCAGATTGCATTGCAGAGAAGGTATGGTGAGATTCGAAATGGTCGGTAATCTGTTTGTTGACTTGGCTTTCGAAGACCTTAGGCATGGTAGGATAGATATAGGTCTGTATTATTAAATTAAATACACCTGTATTTAGAATTCTATTTTCAGACATTTCTTCATTGCCTATTACTGTAACTCAACCAGTGTTATATTACTGTAACTCAACCAGTGTTATATTACTGTAACTATATTGTTCTATTACTGTAAATCAACCATAGTGTTCTATTACTGTAACTCAACCAGTGTTCTATTACTGTAACCATAGTGTTATATTACTGTAACTCAACCATAGTGTTCTATTACTGTAACCATAGTGTTCTATTACTGTACCTCAACCATAGTGTTCTATTACTGTAACCATGGTGTTCTATTACTGTAACCATAGTGTTCTATTACTAACTCAACTATAGTGTTCTATTACTGTAACTCAACTATAGTGTTCTATTACTGTAACTCAAACAGTGTTATATTACTGTAACTCAAACAGTGTTATATTACTGTAACTATAGTGTTCTATTACTGTAACTCAACCAGTGTTCTATTACTGTAACTCAACCATAGTGTTCTATTACTGTAACTATAGTGTTCTATTACTGTAACTCAACCATAGTGTTCTATTCACTGCCAGTCCCAATGTGAATTCAGATGCCCCCATCTGGCCTCGTTGATGTATATGATTTTGGACAGATTACTGAGCCTAAACCTCAATTAGTAGACCTGCACTCCACTGGGAGAGAGCATGATACTTGGACAAAGAGTAACAAACGGTTGGTATAACTGGCTAGCTAAAGGTTTCGTCTTTCATGTGTGACTTGGACACACTTCAACCCACTCAAAAGCAGCTGAAGTTAGTTAGTAGCTAACGTTACTACTTAGCTAGTTATCTCTGCTAATAATGGGACTAGCTAGCTAAAGAAATCCCCACAGTAAACGCCCATGCCAAAAAGTTGGCGTCCCTCGGTGAACAAAAAACATGATAAACTAGCTAGCTATATTGCCAAAAGACCAAATGTAACACAGAACATTTGCTCGATATCTTTCAAGTGAAGTTTATTAGGTAGGTTGCCAGATAGTTAGTAACGTATACTAACCACTGTCAATTGAATTAATTCAAGCAATATTCACTTACAATAAGTACATTTCTCGATAAATTTATAAAAAAAACGTCAAATTAACGTTTTAGCTAATTACCTAAACGGCTAAAGTTGGGCGTAGGTGATGTCTTGTTAAACAGGGTAACGTTATAATAACGTTTAAACACCAAAGTACACAAACCCTACTGGAGCTTCCTTCTTCTGCCTTCTCTTGCACGACGACGTCAAAGATTTGTGTCGCTCCTTGTGCCGCGTTCAAGTGCTCGTCGGAACTAGGAAAGTCGGATATTTTCGGGTTTCTAAATCGTTGAATGCAACACGTGAGTAACTTCAACCAGTTAGCAAGTACAAAAAAATATATATTCTGAACAAATCCTGGCACTGTAATAAAACCAATAACCGTATATTATGCTCGTTTTGATTCTACTCGAGGTTAACGTCATTACTTTCTAACGTTAAAATGATATACATTCGCAATTAATCTTATGTCAGGATGGCCGAGCGGTCTAAGGCGCTGCGTTCAGGTCGCAGTCTCCCCTGGAGGCGTGGGTTCGAATCCCACTTCTGACAAATATTTTTTCCCCCCGAACTGAATCAGACAAGTTAGTAAGATGTTATAGTAAGATCTCCAGCTACAAGTAAGTTATTTTATCATAGCAACGAACGCAATACTAAATCAGTATAAATAAAATGTTAAAAATTATGTTGGAGCTGTTATCCACACGAGGCCACTAAAGTGCAACAAATAGAAGCTCATCAAACTGCAAGGGTGAAGTTTCTCCTAAAAACAGATTTAGGATCAGCTTCCTATCCTTAACCATTAGTGGGGAACATGCTAAATGGACCCAAGATCAGTGACTAGAGGCAAATTCACCCTATTCCCTTAAAGAAATTTTAAATTTTGTATTTTTATTTTGTGTAATATGCTCACCAATTATCCAAATATGATATAATTATATTATATTACAGCCTGGCCTCAGAGCTATATGAAATATACGTTTACATATTTCTGAGCACCTTCAAGACATGTTATGTTACCTACTTATGGTCTAGTTTAGGGATGGGCAGCAGGCGGCCCGTGGTCCTTCTGTAGCTCAGTTGGTAGAGCATGGCGCTTGTAACGCCAGGGTAGTGGGTTCGATCCCCGGGACCACCCATACGTAGAATGTATGCACACATGACTGTAAGTCGCTTTGGATAAAAGCGTCTGATAAATGGCATATATATATATATATATTAATATATATATATATATATGAAGGCCCTTGGATAGAGGGACCAGGAAATCTTGTCACAATGCAGACACAGTGGACAGATAACAGACACATTTTAATACCATGTGTAGACACTTTTCAGAATGTAGGCAAGGTCAGGACAAAGGACCCATGTTAGCACCGGGTGATAAATGGGGCTTTAGAGTTTGAGTTATTATTATTATAGTTACAGTTATTATAGATTTTTTTTTTTACACAACAGTTTTCTGCAATGCTGCAGTGCACCCCACAAATAATCACTTCTTAGGTGCTACTTCGTTCATTTATTTGGGCATACAGTATGTTCACTTGCCAAGATTATAAATATGAATGATTATGAATATGGTAGGATGCCATGTTCCTCATGAAATGTGTAGGCCTACCTCTTGTTTTCTGATGAAGGGACTAAAAAATATGTCAGTTTCTGCACAGTCTGCAATGTCTACTAGATTTCTCCTTGCAGTTTGAATGGCTGATGTAAACATGTTTATATAGTTTTATGAATAAACCACATAGTCTGGCCCATGTGAATGTGAATGTTCAATGATGTCTTATACTCCAACTAGCTAGAAGCTTTATGTGCAAAGTGCTATGGAAATATACCTTGCCAGTCAGAACCAGGTATTGCTATAGCATGAGAGGGGAGACCAAATTAAAGGGACTTTTCTGACCAGCATCCGACTAGACAAAATCTAAAACGGACAACCTATGCCCTAAACTTAACGAAACAGTTAAAGCTAGGGGTAGATCCATGCTTTGGTTTAATCTCCCTGGCTCTGTTTCCACATGCTAACATTTTAGCATTTGTGGCACAAATTCAAGCCATGGAACCGATATTAGCATTTTCATGTTCAAAACATCTGTAAGTTACTTTGTTGAGCTTCACAATCATTTTTTTAGATACTTTTAGATGATTTGGACATGATGTGTGAAAAAAATGCTAATATTGGCCCCATGACTTTAATGGGATTTATGCCAAAATGCTAAAACGTTAGCATGTGGAAACAGTGCCATGGAAACTAAACCAAATCATGGATTGCTGTCATACATGGTCCATAGACTGTTTGGAGGATTAGGAAACCAATGTGTCATTTTGTAATTTGGCTGAACTATCCCTTTAACCCTAAATCTAACCTTTAACCCTAACCATAACCTATTTTTAAACTATTTGGGAAATGAAGCATCATCGGCTTGCAGCTCAGTCTTGTCCCTTTTGTTTTTCCTATGACAAAGATGTCCTTATGGAGTCCATTTTGAGTCATTGTTATCTTTTTAATACAGTTGGCACTGCCAGATGGAGGCTGCCTCGTTCATACAATCCCCACATTAAAAATCAAATTAAAAAATAGTTAATTTCATGCAATTATTAATGATAAACACAAACATTCAGAACACACAGCACAACACAGTTTACTTGCTAGTAATTTTATACAAATAGTAAAAAGAGAGCTTGTATCTGAAGGAAACACATACTGTACCACATTGCCAGATATATATGTTGTATACTTCTCTCAGAAGAAGTTTAAAGAAACATGTCTGTAAAGAATATCATTTAATTGAACGTCCAAACTTTCCATTAAAACAGCTTTCACCAATTCTAACGATGTAAAACAAAACAAAAGTTAAAATAGCTGTTTCAGTAATCACATACAGTATAGAAAGTTGTCTAAGTGATATAGCCAAACCAATTCATCTCAGAATCAAAATCTGCATAAAATAAACAACAGCAAAAATAAAAACATTCCGATAAACAGGCGTTAGTATCTGGTGGTAAGCAGCTCATCTACCCAACCCAACCCACCATTTAACGTAACACTTGGATTTCATGTTCCAAAAGAACCACAACATTTTTTTTGTAAAATTTTTTTCCTTCATTATTTTAATTTTATTTTAAACACAACCTGAAGACTTGGTTGATTGGTTGTCCATCATGTTTCTGGGTGGATAACCATACTATCTTCGGTTGTCCTCTGACTACACGGATGGATCCATCAAACATGCTGCACAGCCCTCAAAAACTGCCCTCAGATCAGGTCAGATCAGACCGTTGTAAATGGTTACGTCTTACTCTGTGGTTTTTAAATGCCTGCTTCAGCTTCCATTGTAGAGAAAGAGACAGTACTACTCCTCCATGCCCTTCTGTTAGAAGATGTCTACATATTGAACGTCCTCGTTCAATGTCCCAAGATGAGCAGACTTCCTGTCAGACCAAATAAACCACACCCCGTTTACAGGATGACACAGAAGAACTTCTTCTCCCTAAAAGGGTTTTCGGATGCGGGCACCGGTGACAGGAGCGGGTCCTCTTTGGCATGGGCTTCGCAGTACGACATTAAGTCTGCTGCTGCTTTGGACACCTGTATTGAAAGACACACACACACACACACACACACACACACACACACACACACACACACACACACACACACACACACACACACACACACACACACACACACAATTTGACTTTGACTTTGACTTCGACACAATAGATTTGTTGGTACTTTTACATTACAGTGTGGAATAAAGTGGTAATATCATAGTAACTATAATTTGTTACCATACTATCACCATGTTATTACCACTGTATTCTGTGCTGTAATGGAACGGGCAACCAATTTCTCATTCTGTATATCCCTTACTTTCCTATATTCTCAAATTTTGGTTATATCCTTTTAGGCAGTGATGCTACCGATTTGTCATATTTCGGTTATATGCTTTTAGGCAGTGATGCTACCGATTTATCATATTTCGGATATATCCTTTTAGGCAGTGATGCTACCGATTTATCACATTTCGGATATATCCTTTTAGGCAGTGATGCTACCGATTTCTCATATTTCATGTATGCCAGTAACCGAAAGATGCTGGATCAAATCCCAGAGGTAAAAATCTGCCATTCTACCCTGAACAAGGCAGTTAACACACTGTTCCCTGGTAGACTGTCATTGTAAATAAGAATTAGTTCTTAACTGATTTGCTAGTTAAATAAAATGTCCTTTGGGTGGTGGACTATTTTTGATACACACAGGAAACGGTTGAGTGTAAAAACACAGCAGTGTTGCAGTTCTTGACATACTCAAACCAGTACACCGGGCACCTACTACCATACCCTGTTCAAAGGCACTTAAAACCGTTGTCTTGCCCATCCACCCTCTGAATTGCACACATACACAATCCATGTCTCATGGCTTAAAAATCATTCTTTAACTTGTCTCCTCCCCTTCAGTTAAGTATATTTAACAGGTGGCATCAATAAGAGATCATAGCTTTCACTTGGAATCACCTGGTCAGTCTATGTCATGGAAAGAGCAGGTGTTCCTAATGTTTGGTCCACTGAGTGTATACCTGTATTATCCTTTTGGGCAGTGATGCTACAGATTTGTCATATACACAACCGGTCAAAAGTTTTAGAACACCTACTCATTCAAGGGTTTTTCTTTATTTTTAATATTTTCTAAATTGTAGAATAATAGTGAAGACATCAACACTATGAAATAACACATATGAAATCATGTAGTAACCAAAAAAGTGTTAAATTAATCAAAATAGATTTTCCATTTGAGATTCTTCAAATAGCCACCCTTTGCCTTGATGACAGCTTTTCACACTCTTGGCGCTCCCTCAACCAGCTTCATGGGGTTGTCACCTGGAATGCATTTCAATTAACAGGTGTGCCTTAAAAGTTCATTTGTGGAGTTTCTTTCGTTCTTAGTTCATTTGTGGAATTTCTTTCCTTCTTAATTCGTTTGAGTCAATCAGTTGTGTTGTAATAAGGGGGGGGTTACCAGCCTTAGAAATTTCAGCCCAAATAAATGCTCCTCAGACTTCAAATAACAGACACATCTCAATATCAACTGTTAAGAGGAGACTGTGGGAACCAAGTAGGCCAGTTGAGAACAAAGTTCTCTTTACAACTGCGACCTAAACAAGATAAAGCAAAGCAGTGCAACAAAAACAACAACTCAGACTTACAAATGGGATAAAGAAACGTACAGTCAAAATAACAAAGTAAAAATGTGTATGCAAATGTAGTAAGGTTAGGGAGGTAAGGCAATAAAAAAGGCCATAGTGGTGAAATATGCACATTTTAGCATTAACACTGGAGTGATGGATGTGCAGATGATGATGTGCAAGTAGAAATACTGAAGCGCAAAAGAGCCAAAAAATAAGTAACAATATGGGGATGGGGTAGTAGTGTGTGCTATTTACAGATGGGCTGTGTACAGGTACAGAGATCGGTAAGCTGCTCTGACAGCTGATGCTTAAAGTTACTGAGGGAGATATAAGTCTCCAGCTTCAATGATTTGGCAGCAGAGAACTGGAAGGAATGCCGGCCAAAGGTGGTGTTGGCTTTGGGGATGACCAGTGGAATATACCTGCTGGAGCGCGTGCTACGGGTGGGTGTTGCTATGGAGACTAGTGAGCTGAGATAAGGCCGGTCTTTACCTAACAAAGACTTATAGATGACCTGGAGCCAGTGGGTTTGGCGACAGATATGTAGCAAGGGCCAGCGAACGAGATCATACAGGTCGCAGGGGTCGGTAGTATATGGGGCTTTGGTGACAAAACGGATGGCACTGTGATAGACTACATCCAATTTACTGAGTAGAGTGTTGGAGGCTATTTTGTAAATGACATTGCTGAAGTCAATGATCGGTAGGATAGTCAGTTTTACGAGGGTATGTTTGGCAGCATGAGTGAAGGAGGCTTTGTTGCGAAATACAAAGATTCTAGATTTAATTTTGGATTGGAGATGCTTGATGTGAGTCTGGAAGGAGAGTTTAGAGTCTAACCAGACACCTAGGTATTTGTAGTTGTCCACATATTCTAAGTCAGAACCGTCCAGAGTAGTGATGCTAGATGGACGGGCAGGTGTGGGCAGCAATCGGTTGAAGAACATGCATTTAGTTTTACTAGAATTTAAGAGCAGTTGGAGGCCACGGAAGGAGTGTTGTATGGCATTGAAGCTTGTTTGGAGGTTTGTTAACACAGTGTCCAAGGAAGGGCCAGATGTATACAGAATGATGTTGTCTGCATAGAGGTGGATCAGAGAATCATCAGCAGCAAGAGCGATATCATTGATATATACAGAGAAAAGAGTCGGCCCGAGAATTGAACCTTGTGGCACTGCCATAGAGACTGCCAGAGGTCCGGACATCAGGCCCTACGATTTGACACACTGAACTCTATCTGAGAAGTAGTTGGTGAACGAGGCGAGGCAGTCATTTGAGAAACTAAGGCTGTTTAGTCTGCCGATAAGAATGTGGTGATTGACAGAGTCGAAAGCCTTGGCCAGGTCGATGAATACAGCTGCACAGTATTGTCTCTTAACACTGGCGGTTATGATATCGTTTAGGACCTTGAGCGTGGCTGAGGTGCAACAATGACCAGCTTGGAAACCAGATTGCATAGCGGAGAAGGTACGTTGGGATTCTAAATGGTTGGTGATCTGTTTGTTAACTTAGCTTTTGAAGACTTTAGAAAAGCAGGGCAGGATGGATATAAGTCTGTAACGGTTTGGGTCTAGAGAGTCTCCCCCTTTGAAGAGGTGGATGACCGTGGCAGCTTTCCAATCTTTAGGGATCTTAGACGATATGAAAGAAAGGTTTAACAGGCTAGTATTTGGGGATGCAACAATTTCGGCGGATAATTTTAGGAAGAGAAGGTCCAGATTGTCTAGCCCAGCTGATTTGTAGGCATCCAGATTTTGCAGCTCTTTCGGAACATCAGCCATCTGGATTTGGGTGAAGGAGAAGTGGGGGGGAGGGGACTTGGGCAAGTTGCTGCTGGGGTGCAGAGCTGTTTGCCAGGGTAGGGGTAGCCAGGTGGAAAGCATGGCCAGCCGTAGAAAAATGCTTATTGAAATTCTCGATTATCGTAGATTTATCAGTGGGGACAGTGTTTCCTACCCTGTTGAAGATACGTTCATTAGAGTTAGTGGGTAGCTGGGAGGAGGTGCCCTTATTCTCCATGGACTTTACGGTGTCCCTTTTTGGAATTAGTGCTGCAGGATGCAAATTTCTGTTTGAAAAAGCTAGCCTTACCTTTCCTAACTGACTGTATATTGGTTCCTGACTTCCCTGAAAAGTTGCATATCGTGGGGACTATTCAATGCTAATACAGTACGCCACAGGATGTTTTTGTGCTGGTCATGGGTAGTCAAGTCTGGAGTGAACCAAGGACTATATCTGTTCTTTGTTCTACATTTTTTGAATGGTGCATGCTTATTTAAGATGGTGAGGAAAGCACTTTTAAAGAATAACCAGGCATCCTCTGCTGACGGGATGATGTCAATATCCTTCCAGGATACCCAGGCCAGGTCGATTAGAAAGGCCTGCTCGCTGAAGTGTTTTAAGGAGCATTTGACAGTGATGAGGGGTGGTCGTTTTGACAGCAGGCCCCTTACGGACGCAGGCAAAGAGGCAGTGATTGCTGAGATCCTGGTTGAAGACAGCAGAGGTCTATTTAGAGGGCAAGTTGGTCAGGATGATATCTATGAGGGTGCCAATGTTTACGGATTTAGGGTTGTACCTGGTAGGTTCCTTGATCATTTGTGTGAGATTGAGGGCATCTAGTTTAGATTGTAGGACGGCCAGGGTGCTGAACATATCCCAGTTTAGGTCACCTAACAGTACGAACTCTGAAGATAGACTGGGGGCAATCAATTGACACATGGTGTCCAGGGCACAGCTGGGGGCTGAGGGGGGTGTATAACAAGTGGCAACAGTGAGAGACTTATTTCTGGAGAGATTGATTTTTCAAAGCAGAACCTCGAACTGTTTGGGTATAGACCTGGATAGTATGACAGAACTCTGCAGGCTATCTCTGCAGTAGATTGCAACTCTGCACCCTTTGGCAGCTCTATCTTGATGGAAAATGTTGTAGTTGGGGATGGAATGTCAGAATTCAGGATTCAGGATTCAGACATGGCTAGGACACCAGGGTTGGCGGAGTGTGCTAAAGCAGTGAATAAAACAAATTTAGGGAGGAGGCTTCTGATATTGACATGCATGAAACCCAGGCTTTTACGGTTACAGAAGTCAACAAATGAGAGCGCCTGGGGAATAGGTGTGATGCCGAGGGCTACAGGGACCCAGCATCACAGAGGAACAGAGGAGGAGTATGATAAGGGTACAGCTAAAGGTTATAAGAACTGGTTGTCTAGTGTGTTGGTAACAAGGAATAAAAGGGGCAGATTTCTGGGTGTGGTAGAATAGATTCAGTGCATAATGTACAGACAAGGATATGGTAGGATGTGAGTACAGTGGGGGTAAACCTAGGCATTGAGTGACAATGAGAGAGCTTGCATCTCTGGAGACACTAGCTAAGCCAGGTGAGTTCTCCCCATGTGTGGGGTGTGTGACAAAAGAGCTATCTAAGGCATGTTGAGCTGGACTAGGGGCTCTACAGTGAAATAAAATAATAACTAACCGAAACAGCAGAAGACAAGGCATATTGACATTAGAGAGAGGCATGTGTAGCCGAGTGATTATAAGGTCCAATGAGCAGCAATAGGTGAGTCCGGGAGATGTTTGGTATTCACTACTATGCTAGGCGAGCGGGAGGCACGGTGTTCAGAAAGCTAGCGGGCCGGGGCTAGCCATGGTTAACAGTGACCTCTGGCTAGTAGCTAGTTTGCTGGCTAGCTTCTGATGGCTAGCTTGTGATGGCTAGCTTCTGATGGCTAGCTTTTGAGGGTGTTTCCAGTTATAACGTATAAAAATAGCAGATCCGTACCACATTGGGTGGGGCGGGTTGCAGGAAAGTATATTTAAATCGTAGGTGGAAAGTGAGATTAAAATATATCCGAAAAAGAAACGATGAGCCAGACTATTTATATGGGACAAGACAAGACAAAAGCATGTCCGACTGCTACGCCATCTTGTACTGACAATAGAATCAGGCCTTCATGGTTGAATTGCTGCAAAGAAACCACTACTAAAGGACACCAATAAGAAAAAGAGACTTGCTTAGGCCAAGAAACACTAGCAATGGACATCAGACTGGTGGAAATATGTCCTTTGGTCTGGAGTCCAAATTGAACATTTTTGAATACAACCGGCATGTCTTTGTGAGATGCAGTGTGGGTGAACGAATGATCTCCGCATGTGTATTTCCCACCGTGAACCATGGAGGAGGAGGTGTTATGCTGTGGGGTTGCTTTTCTGGTGACACTGTCTGTGATTTATTTAGAATTCAAGGGACACTTAACGAGCATGGCTACCACACCATTCTGCAGCGATACGCCATCCCAACTGGTTTGGGCTTAATGGGACTATCATTTGTTTTTCAACAGGACAATGACACAACACACCTTCAGGCTGTGTAAGGTCTATTTTATCAAGAAGGAGAGTGATGGAGTGCTAAATCAGTTGACCTGGCCTCCACAATCTCCCGACCTCAAACAAATTGAGATGGTTTGGGATGAGTCGGACCGCAGAGTGAAGGAAAAGCAGCCATCAAGTGCTCAGAATATGTGGGAACTCCTTCAAGACTGCTGGAAAAGCATTCCAGGTGAAGCTGGTTGAGAGAATGCCAAGAGTGTGCAAAGCTGTTATCAAGGCAAAGGATAGCTACTTGAAGAATCTGAAATATAAAATATATTTTGATTTGTTTAACACTTTTTTGGTTACTAGATGATTCCATATGTGTTATTTCATAGTTTTGACGTCTTCACTATTATTCTACAATGTATAAAATAGTACAAATGAATAAAAACCCTTGAATGAGTAGCTGTTCTAAAACCTTTGACCGATAGTGTATCTGTTAGGTTTTTCATCTTCTTGGCCAGTGATATAGACCTAATTCCCCCTCACCTTTATCCTGTCAATGTTGGCCTCCATCTTCAGCTGCTCTACCAGTTTCCTGGCCTGGGCGATGCTTGCTGTGTTGTTGGACGCCATGATAGAGATTCTCAGCTAGGCCTGGTATAGGCTGTCTGAAGGGAAGAGAAGAGGTTGGTTTAGGGTTGAAGCTTAAGGTTAGTCTGTTTGTCTGTCTGTCTGTCTGGGGTGGCAACCTGGTCTCAGAGCATTTCTTATCATTCTGTATGTACAGTGCATTCGGAAAGTATTCAGACTCCTTCCCTTTTTCCACATTCTTTTTAACGTTTCAACTTTTTTCTAAAATGGATTTTATAAAAGAAAATCCTCATCAATTTACATACAATACCCCAAAATGACAAAGTGAAAACAGGTTTTTGTTGCAAATGTGTTAAAAAAAACTGAAATACTTTATTTACATTATTCAGACCCTATGCTATCAGACTCGAAATTGAGCTCAGGTGCATTCTGTTTCCATTGATCATCCTTGGGATGTTTCTACAACTTGATTGGAGTTCAGCTGTGGTAAATTCAATTGATTGGAAATGATTTGGAAAGGCACGCACCTGTCTATAAAAAGTCTCACAGTTGACAGTGCATGTCAGAGCAAAAACCAAGCCATGAGGTCGAAGGAATTGTCCATAGAGCTCCAAGGCAGGATTGTGTAGAACCTCAGATCTGGCGAAGGGTACCAAAACAATTATGCAGCTTTGAAGGTCCCCAAGAAAACAGTGGCCTCCATCATTCTTAAATGGAAGAAGTTTGAACTACCAAGATTCTTCCTAGAGCTGGCCACCCGGCCAAACTGAGCAAGGGCCTTGGTCAGGGAGGTGACCAAGAACCCAAGGGTCACTCTGACAGAGCTCCAGAGGTCCTCTGTCGAGATGGGAACCTTCCAGAAGGACAACCATCTATCCAGCACTCCAACAATCAGGACTTAATGGTAGAGTGGCCAGCTGGAAGCCACTCATCAGTAAAAGACACATGACTGCCCTTTTGGAGTTTGCCAAAAGGACTCTCAGACCATGAGAAACCAGATTCTCTGGTCTGATGAAACAAAGATTGAACTCTTTGGCCTGAATGCCAAGTATCACGCTTGGAGGAAACCGTGCACCACCCCTATAGTGAAGAATGGTGGTGGCAGCATCATGCTGTGGGGGATGTTTTTCAGAAGCAGGGACTGGAGGAATAGTCAGGATCGAGGGAAAGATGAACGGAGCAAAGTACAGGGAGATCCTTGATGAAAATCTGCTCCAGAGCGCTCAGGACCTTAGACTGAAGCGAAGGTTCACCTTCCAACAGGACAAAGACCATAAGCACACAGCCAAGACAACGCAGGAGTGGCTTCGGGAAAAGTCTGAATGTCCTTGAGTGAACCTGATCGAACATCTCTGGAGAAACCTGAAAATACCTGTGCAGCGACGCTCCCCATCCAACCTGACAACTTGAGAGGATCTGCAGTGAAGAATGGGAGAAACTCCCCAAATACAGGTGTTTCAAACTTATGTTGTTATGTTGTGTCATGCCGAGATGACTCAAGGCTGTAATCGCTGCCAACGGTGCTTCAACAAAGTACTGAGTAAAGGGTCTGAATAGTTATGTAAATTATACATTTAAATGTGTTATGATACATACATTTGCAAAAATTTTAAAAACAAACAGTTTTTGCTTGGAATTTCAAATCAAATCAAATTTTATTTGTCACTTGCGCCGAATACAACAGGTGTATGAGATGCTTACTTACAAGCCCTTAACAGTTCAAGAAATAGAGTTAAGAAAATATTTACTTAATAAAATAAAGTAAATAATCTACTAAACATAACAAGTATGAGGTTACATACAGGGTGTACCAAGTCAATGTGCGGGGGTACAGGTTAGTCAATTTAATTTGTACATGTAGGTAGTGGGAAAGTGACTATGCATAGATAATAAACATTGAGTTGCAGCAGAGTAAAAAGAAAGGGGTGGGGGGAGTCAATGCAAATAGTCTGGGTGGCCATTTGATTAATTATTCAGCAGTCTTATGGCTTTGGGGTAGAAGCTGTTAAGGAGCCTTTTGGACCTAGACTTGACACTCCGGTACCGCTTGCTGTGCAGCTGTAGAACCTTTTGAGAATCTGGGGACCCATACCAAATATTTCCAGTCTCCTGAGGGGGAATAGGTGTTGTCGTGCCCTCTTTACGACTGTCTTGGTGTGTTTGGACCATGACAGTTTGTTGGTGATATGGACACCAAGGAACTTAACTCTCGACCCGCTCCACTACAGCCCAGTTGATGTGAATGGGGACCTGTTCGCCCCTCCTTTTCCTGTAGTCCACGATCAGCTCATTTGTCTTGCTCACATTGAGGGAGAGGTTGTTGTCCTGGCACCACACTGCCTGGCCTCTGACCTCCTCTCTATAGGCTGTCTCATCATTGTCGGTGATCAGGCTTAGCACTGTTGTGTCGTCAGCAAACTTAATGATGGTGTTGGAGTTGTGCTTGGCCACGCAGTCATTGGTGAACAAGGAGTATAGGAGGGGACTACACAAGCGCCCCTGAGTGGCCCCCGTGTTTAAGATATGGGGCATTGTGTGTAGATTGATTGAAAAAAAAAAAAAAAAAAAAATTTAGAATTAGGCTGTAACAACACAATGTGGAAAAAGTCAAGGGATCTGAATACTTTTTGAATGCTCTGTAAATCCGAGGCACTCCATTTAGTATGAAATGTTTCGTATAGTATGTATTCATTTGTGGATGTACATCCATTTCGTATAATGATATATTACGATTTACAATTCATAGGATATATTATGGATTCCAATTTGTTGTGGCTAATGTTAGCTAGGTGGATAACACTAAAGTCAGCTAGGTGGCTAATGTTAGCTAGGCTAGGTGTTAGGGTTATGGCTTAGGGTTAGTATTAGGATCAGGTTAAAGGGTTAAGGTTAGGGGAAGGGTTAGCTAAAAGGTTTAAGGTGAGGGTTAGGTTAGGTTAAGGGTTAGATAACATGCTAAGTAGTTGCAAAGTAGCTAAAATGTAGTTAAAAAGTGGCTAATTTGCTACAGTTGTCCACGATGAGATTCAAACACTCAACCTTTTGGTTGCTAGATGTTTGCATGATACATAGTGCACTACTTAAAAAGACAGGATAAACTCACTGCAACCATCTAAAACACTGACTGCCTAGAGACTAAGGGCCGGGGCTTGGTTTCTACTAAGCTAACATATGGAATTGTTTTAAGATGGTCATACCAAGGATCATTTAGCTATTTGATTTGGAATTCTAGCACCCTTGTAGGTACAACATTTAATGAAACATTGCATTTGGGCTATTAGCCCATAGAAATGTATTGAATAACATATTCATACATGGCAAAACAGATAGTCAAAACATTTATTAAAATAAAGTATATTTGGGCCTCTTGAGAGGCACAGAGGTCTACGGCACTGCTTGGCAGGGCTAGAGGCATCACTACAGACCCAGGTTCGATCCTGGACTGTATCACAACTGGCTGTGATCGGGAGTCCAATAGGGTGGTGCACAATTGGTCCAGCATCATCTGGGTTAGGGGAGGGTTTGACCACGGGCGCTTTACTTGGCTCATTGCGTTCTAAGGACTTCTTGTGGCGGGCCGGGCGCCTGCAGGCTGACCATGGTCATCAGGTGAACGGTGTTTCCTGACACATTGGTACGGCTGGCGAGTGGGTGTTAAGAAGCGTGGGTTGGCAGGTCATGTTTCGGAGGACGCTTGACTCGACCTTCACCCCCTGAACCCTTTGGGGAGTTCCAGCGATGAGACAATATTTACATTTGGGAGAAAAAGGGGGTAAAATACACTAAAAAACTAAGCTTATTTTGCAGTGTCTGTCCTATAGCTCAGGGTTATTTTAATATGTTTCTATCCATATGTAACCACTTTTTTTGACACTAAAGTATGTCCATACTTCCGTCATTTGGTACTGGGTTACCTTTAGGCGAGTTTTATGAGGCTTGTGGGCATCGTAGAGCCCAAACCGTTCAGACGCTACAGACTTTTCAGGAAGTCTCCTGGTCTGACAAACATCGCTGTAGCTCTGCCACCTTCCACCGCAGATGTGGAAGGCCGACATGAACAGAAGATATATCTAGTTTAAATAGGGGGATTTTTGTTATTATGCTAATTACATTTCTGCGTGGGCGGTTAAAAACAGGATTAAAACATTGATAAGAGGGAGATTGAAGTGTCTGTGTGTGTCGGTGTAACCGACTAGCTTTCCCTAGTGATTAATCCCATCAGTGGCCTCCTACCTTTCAGCCCCATGGTGCAGCAGGTTAGGGTAGGGCTCACCGTGGGATCAGATGGATCAGTGGGTTAAACGCTCATCTCAGATTTCTGCGTGGTGCTGGAACATCAATATTGATGTCCCACAGTGGCACACCTGTCCATGTCACAGCGCCCTACCTGTCCATGTCACAGCGCCCCACCGGTCCATGTCACAGCATCCCACCGGTCCATGTCACAGCGCCCTACCTGTCCATGTCACAGCGCCTCACCTGTCCATGTCACAGCGCCCCACCTGTCCATGTCACAGCGCCCTACCTGTCCATGTCACAGCGCCCTACCTGTCCATGTCACAGCGCCCACCTGTCCATGTCACAGCATCCCACCTGTCCATGTCACAGCGCCCCACCTGTCCATGTCACAGCGCCCCACCTGTCCATGTCACAGCATCACACCTGTCCATGTGGATGCCTCAAAAGGGACAGCCCTGTAGCACGGTCAGTTTTCACTGCTGTCACAGCCTGACTACACCCTGTACCTGATCTGCCTCAGCCACAGGGTCCAGACCTAACCAGTTACCATAGACCTTCACTAGGCTCTATGGCTCTATTTATATCTGATCTGCCTCAGCCACAGGGTCCAGACCTAACCAGTTACCACAGACCTTCACTAGGCTCTATGGCTCTATTTATATCTGATCTGCCTCAGCCACAGGGTCCAGACCTAACCAGTTACCACAGACCTTCACTAGGCTCTATGGCTCTATTTATATCTGATCTGCCTCAGCCACAGGGTCCAGACCTAACCAGTTACCACAGACCTTCACTAGGCTCTATGGCCTTCATAACGGTGAAGTTTCATCCCTACCGTTTAAATTGACATTGTCCTAAATCTGAGGAGACAAAACTGCAGAGCAGGGATTCACTTTTGACAGGTTAAGATAACTGAGATACAACTTTTTTTTGGAGCTACATGTCCCTACACAAGTAAGAATAGAGGTTATCAATATTTTTCAGAGTATTTCAATTGAAAATGATCACAATTATTGGCAGATTGAACTGCATGTTATAGGTGGTGTGACGAGGTTTATAGTTTGAGGAGGGTCTGTGTGTTCAAGTTTTTTAACAGAGTCTTTTTTATTGAATTGTATTTAATTCAAGTCCATGCACCCCAAATGGCACCACACAGCTAAGGAACAGGGACTGGACTTCAGTATGTCTGATGAGTAAGCTGCAGCTACAGCAGCCTGTGGTGTTAGTGGGTCAGGTGGTCAGTCTGAGGTGGTGTTAGGGGGTCAGGTGATCAGCCTGAGGTGGTGTTAGGGGGTCAGGTGATCAGTCTGAGGTGGTGTTAGGGGGTCAGGTGATCAGCCTGAGGTGGTGTTAGTGGGTCAGGTGATCAGTCTGAGGTGGTGTTAGTGGGTCAGGTGATCAGCCTGAGGTGGTGTTAGTGGGTCAGGTGATCAGTCTGAGGTGGGTTGAGGGTCAGGTGATCAGCCTGAGGTGGTGTTAGTGGGTCAGGTGATCAGTCAGGTGGTGTTAGTGGGTCAGGTGATCAGCCTGAGGTGGTGTTAGTGGGTCAGGTGATCAGTCTGAGGTGGTGTTAGTGGGTCAGGTGATCAGTCTGAGGTGGTGTTAGTGGGTCAGGTGATCAGCCTGAGGTGGTGTTAGTGGGTCAGGTGATCAGTCTGAGGTGGTGTTAGAGGGTCAGGTGATCAGCCTGAGGTGGTGTTAGTGGGTCAGGTGATCAGTCTGAGGTGGTGTTAGTGGGTCAGGTGATCAGCCTGAGGTGGTGTTAGGGGGTCAGGTGATCAGTCTGAGGTGGTGTTAGGGGGTCAGGTGATCAGTCTGAGGTGGTGTTAGGGGGTCAGGTGATCAGTCTGAGGTGGTGTTAGAGGGTCAGGTGATCAGTCTGAGGTGGTGTTAGTGGGTCAGGTGATCAGCCTGAGGTGGTGTCTATGTGACATGCTGTCTCCTCCATTAAAAAACTCATACTGTCTATGTGACGTGCTGTCTCCTCCATTAAAAAACTCATACTGTCTATGTGACGTGCTGTCTCCTCCATTAAACTCATACTGTCTATGTGACGTGCTGTCTCCTCCATTAAACTCATACTGTCTTTGTGACGTGCTGTCTCCTCCATTAAAAAACTCATACTGTCTATGTGACGTGCTGTCTCCTCCATTAAAAAACTCATACTGTCTATGTGACGTGCTGTCTCCTCCATTAAAAACTCATACTGTCTTTGTGACGTGCTGTCTCCTCCATTAAAAACTCATACTGTCTTTGTGACATGCTGTCTTCTCCATTAAAAACTCATACTGTCTTTGTGACATGCTGTCTCCTCCATTAAAAAACTCATACTGTCTATGTGACGTGCTGTCTCCTCCATTAAAAAACTCATACTGTCTATGTGACGTGCTGTCTCCTCCATTAAACTCATACTGTCTATGTGACGTGCTGTCTCCTCCATTAAACTCATACTGTCTATGTGACGCGCTGTCTCCTCCACTAAAAAACTGCATTGTCCCCACAATAAGTTGGAGAAGTTGAAATGAAGCCATTTATTTCCGTGAGGCAAAGGACCAGCTACCATAGTGGATTTATAGTGACTGTAAACAGGCTAAGTTGTATCAACAGTGTAATGTAAACTACAGGCTTTTACTGAGTCTAAGGCTCTCGGGACATGGGCTGTTTCAGAAATGGCAGCCTGTTCCCTATGTAGTGCATGTATTTTGACCTGGGCCCTGGTCAACAGTAGTGCACTACATAGAGAACAGGGTACCATTTCAGACGCAACCCTGGTTGCTCTGGTTGTTCTCACACACACACACACAAAGTAGCAACCACCTAATAGACCTTGTCTGGTACTTGCTAGCGGTGAAGGAGAACAGGCTACAGAGGTTGACTGGTAGTTGACCTAGAAGGGCAGAAGGAGGTGCCAACAGAAGGAGGTGCCAACAGAAGGAGGTACTAACAGAAGGAGGTGCTAACAGAAGGAGGTACCAACAGAAGAAGGTACCAACAGAAGGAGGTGCTAACAGAAGGAGGTGCTAACAGAAGGAGGTGCTAACAGAAGGAGGTGCCAACAGAAGGAGGTGCCAACAGAAGGAGGTACCAACAGAAGGAGGTGCTAACAGAAGGAGGTACTAACAGAAGGAGGTGCTAACAGAAGGAGGTGCCAACAGAAGGAGGTACCAACAGAAGGAGGTGCTAACAGAAGGAGGTGCTAACAGAAGGAGGTACTAACAGAAGGAGGTGCTAACAGAAGGAGGTACCAACAGAAGGAGGTGCCAACAGAAGGAGGTACCAACAGAAGGAGGTACCAACAGAAGGAGGTACCAACAGAAGGAGGTGCCAACAGAAGGAGGTACCAACAGAAGGAGGTACCAACAGAAGAAGTACCAACAGAAGAATTTACCAACAGAGACTATTCCGGGACCACTCTAGGGACCACTCTAGGGACCACTCCAGGACCACTCTAGAGACTACTCCAGGACCACTCTTGGGACCACTCTAGGGACCACTCTAGAGACTACTCCAGGACCACTCTAGGGACCACTCTAGGGACCACTCTAGGGATCACTCCAGGACCACTCTAGGGACCACTCTAGGGACCACTCTAGAGACTACTCCAGGACCACTCTAGGGACCATTCCAGGACCACTCTAGGGACCACTCTAGGGACCACTCTAGGGATCACTCCAGGACCACTCCAGGACCACTCTAGAGACTACTCCAGGACCACTCTAGAGACTACTCCAGGACCACTCTAGGGACCATTCCAGGACCACTCTAGGGACCACTCTAGGGATCACTCCAGGACCACTCCAGGACCACTCTAGAGACTACTCCAGGACCACTCCAGGACCACTCCAGGACCACTCTAGGGACCATTCCAGGACCACTCTAGAGACTACTCCAGGACCACTCCAGGACCACTCTAGAGACCATTCCAGGACCACTCTAGGGACCACTCTAGGACCACTCCAGGACCACTCCAGGACCACTCTAGGGACCACTCCAGGACCACTCCAGGACCACTCCAGGACCCCTCAAGGGACCATTCCAGGACCACTCCAGGACCCCTCAAGGGACCATTCCAGGACCACTCTAGAGACCACTCTAGGGGCCACTCTAGAGACTACTCCAGAGACCACTCCAGAGACTACTCCAGGACCACTCTAGAGACCACTCTCGGGACCACTCTAGGGACCACTCTAGAGACCACTCCAGGACCACTCTAGAGACCATTCCAGGACCACTCTAGGGACCATTCCAGGACCACTCTAGGGACCACTCTAGGGACCACTCCAGGACCACTCTAGAGACTACTCCAGGACCACTCTAGGGACCACTCTAGGGACCACTCTAGAGACCACTCCAGGACCACTCTAGAGACTACTCCAGGACCACTCTAGAGACTACTCCAGGACCACTCTAGAGACTACTCCAGGACCACTCTAGAGACTACTCCAGGACCACTCTAGAGACTACTCCAGGACCACTCCAGGACCACTCTAGAGACCACTCTAGGGACCACTCCAGGACCACTCTAGGGACCACTCTAGAGACTACTCCAGGACCACTCTAGAGATCACTCTAGGGACCACTCTAGGGACCACTCCAGGACCACTCCAGGACCAATCTAGAGACCATTCCAGGACCACTCTAGGGACCACTCCAGGACCACTCTAGAGACCACTCTAGGGACCACTCCAGGACCACTCCAGGACCACTCTAGAGACCATTCCAGGACCACTCTAGGGACCACTCTAGAGACCACTCTAGGGACCACTCTAGAGACTACTCCAGGACCACTCTAGAGACCATTCCAGGACCACTCTAGAGACTACTCCAGGACCACTCTAGGGACCATTCTAGAGACTACTCCAGGACCACTCGAGAGACTACTCCAGGACCACTCTAGGGACCATTCTAGAGACTACTCCAGGACCACTCTAGAGACTACTCCAGGACCACTCTAGAGACCACTCCAGGACCACTCTAGAGACTACTCCAGGACCACTCTAGGGACCATTCTTGAGACTACTCCAGGACCACTCTAGAGACTACTCCAGGACCACTCTAGTGACCACTCCAGGACCACTCTAGAGACTACTCCAGGACCACTCTAGTGACCACTCCAGCATGTGTCACACTGATGGGGTGGGTGGGCAGTTGAGTTCTACCATGAAACCAGTTCCCCTTGAACAGTAAATACTAGAATAGCAGAACTGAATACTAGAACTGAATATAAGAATAGCCTACTGAATATATAAATTAAATAGTATAATTGGATATTATTCAATATTATACTAGAATTAGTGAATACTATAATTATAATTATTACAGAGAGATAACACAGAGAGGTCCGTTGGATGTTTTCCTATTTGTGAGAAGGGTTTTATAATCTTTAACCCGGCTGGGACACTATATCATTCATTTTTATTTAACCAGCTTAGTCTTATTGAGATATAAAATAGATTTTTCAAGACAGACCTGGATAAATCTTCCATACTTATAATTTGTTATAACCTGGGTCCCCTCAGTGGAGGTCATATGCCTGGCCTTCTACACATTGGCCCCTGATGGGTGTCAGGAAGACCAGCATTGTGAGGGTGAGGCCCCCAGGGGCCTCATTATATGTTGGATGGTTAGTAATGATTTAGGTTACGATTTAGTCCAAGGCGGATTTTAGAGAAACACATTGCTCTTTGACTTTTAAAGGCAATTTACACTTGACCCAACATTTCAAATATTTACTGTGAATGTGATGTTCGTGAACATCGGAACCATTGCTTTTAAAAGGTGCATTGTTGACAGACCAATGCTGTTCGCTACAACGTGCCTTGGATTGAAATCCAGACTTGGTCTTCCAAATGAACATGAGAATGTAATTTAAATTGCCCCACTTGTTCAAATAGGGCAGAAACTACAACAGCATCATTGACAAAGCTCTGAACAACTCTAAAATAAAATGATTTTTCCATAATGGGGCCACAATATCATAATGGTCAATACTCATGGGAGATGTCGAAACAGGTCGCAATACTGTTTTATTGGGTGACAGCAGTATGATATCAACACTGTCTGCACCCTCTTTGAGGACTTGTGCTTGATATTGTACATTGAATAGTGAGAGAGAGAGACAGAAATGGAGAGAGAGAGAGAGAGAGAGAGAGAGAGAGAGAGAGAGAGAGAGAGAGAGAGAGACAGAGAAGGAGAGAGAGAAAGAGATAGAGTGAGAGAGAGAAAGAGAGAGAGAGAGAAAGAGAAAGAGAGACGAGAGAGAGAGAGAGAGAGAGAGCGAGAGAGAGAGGAGAGAGAGAGAGAGAGAGAGAGAGCGAGAGAGAGGGAGAGACGAGAGAAAGTGAGAGGGAGAGAAAGTGCAAGAGAGAGCGAGCGGGAGAGAGAGCGAGAGAGAGCGAGAGAGAGAGAGAGAGAGAGAGAGAGAGAGAGAGAGAGAGAGAGAGAGAGAGAGAGAGAGAGAGCGAGCAGGAGAGCGAGCGAGCGGGAGAGAGAGAGAGACAGAGAAAGTGCAAGAGAGAGCGAGCGGGAGAGAGAGCGAGAGAGAGAGAGAGAGAGAGAGAGAGAGAGAGAGAGAGAGTGGACCCCAGCTGTGCTTAGACACACCATCACGTCCCCCTCCAAGCTACCAATTACTTCACACTGGAGGAAGTTAAGCTACACTAAAGCTAGGCTTAAGAAATGTATAGTTTACTGAACTAAAGTTTCTTTGAAAAAGTAGTTCACTACATCCTAACTACTTCTTGAAAAATGATCATATGTAAATCTGAAATGTCGTAGAATATAAATGTTAACAGAATGTGTCATTTAGCATCCACCCACTGTTGCAATAATACAAGGTTTCCTAAATTGCATTCTGTACCGGTCCTAATCAAAAACATCATGGCACTCACTACATAGGTGCCTCTCTTCAGACCCAGATGTATCCTTTAGGAGTCTGTGTTGTGTGTCAGTATAATTGTTGTGGCATCAGTAGCCTCTGAAACATTAGACACCTGTCCACCTGTCCACTCGTCTGACATCACAGTTGTCCCCTACACAAGCGTACAGTTAGTTCGGAAAGTATCAGACCGTTTCCCTTTTTACACATTTTGTTACATTACATCCTTATTCTAAAATGGATTCAATTGGTTTTTTCCCTCATCAATCTACACACAATACCCCATAATTTGGGGGTCTCCCCAGTGGTGCAGTGGTCTGAGGCACTGCATCTCAGTGCTAGGAACATCAATGCAGACACCCTGGTTAAAATCTGGGCTGTATCACAACTGGCTGTGATTGGGAGTCCCATAGGGCACACGTTTGGCCAGTGTAGGTCATCATTGTAAATAAGAATTTGTTCTTAACTGACTTGCCTAGTTAAATAAGAGGTAAACAAATATTTAAATGACAAAGCAAAAACATTACATGTTTTATTTATTACAAATAAAAACCAGAAATACCTTATTTACATAAGTATTCAGACCCTTTGCTATGAAACTCGAAATTGAGCTCAGGTGCATCCTGTTTTCATTGATCATCCTTGAAATGTTTCTTCAACTTGATTAGAGTCCACCTGTGGTAAATTCAATTGATTGGTCATGATTTGGAAAGGCACACACCTGTCTATATAAGGTCCCATAGTTGACAGTGCATGTCAGAGCAAAAACCAATCATGAGGTCGAAAGAATTATCTGTAGAGCACCGAGACAGGATTGTGTCGAGGCACAGCTCTGGGGAAGGGTACCGAAACATTTCTGCAGCATTGAAGGTCACCAGAAACACAGTGGCCTCTATCATTCTTAAATGGAAGAAGTTTGGAACCACCACGACTCTTCCTGGAACTGGCCGTCCGGCCAAACTGAACAATTGGGGGAGAAGGGCCTTGGTCAGGGAGGTGACCAAGAACCCGATGGTCAACTGGTCTGAAGAAACCAAGGTCTTTGGCCTGAATGCCAAGCGTCATGTCTGGAGGAAACCTGGCACCATCCCTACGGGGAAGCATGGTGGTGGCAGCATCACTTTTATTCAATAAAAGAAGTGATACAGCCTAGACGTCGAGTTATCAGCAGCAGCTGTAAATGTGTGTGGCCGAGGAAAGGATGAACAATCACTTCAGAACGACAGGGTACTACAACGTATCCGTTCTACTACAAGACGACGGTACTACAACATAACCTTTCTACCACAAGACAACAGACTACAACGTATCTGCCCAGATATATTCTTCAAAGGACAAGGGAGATTTTGCTCAGAGTAAATATATTTCTTGCATTTTCCTTTTCCGAATGGGCAGTTATTTAGAATGCATAAGATTCTGTATTTACGATAGCATAACTTCATAAGGTCCGATAGAGACCTAATCCTTTTGTTCCTCAGTCTTCCCGCACTTTCATTCAAACCCAACCCCCTTTCTTTGTGTAAACAGCCGTCATATCAGTTTCATCAGCTAGGGACGTTTTCTTGTATGACATAATTAGTAATCAATTTATGATCCATCCTGTGTATATGTAATTCTGTCTGATTATTTATGTATTTAGTAAATAAATAATTAAACCAAATTTTGTATTGCTGTTCCAACTTGTTAGCCAGGGTTCATGAAGATAACCAAGAATTTTACGATGTTCAGATGAGACTGAATAAGGTGACGATTAGTAATTGGCTGCTATTGATATAAAAGATGACAAGGTCTTTAAGACTTTATTCGGAAGACAACAGCTCTATAAACATTATTCCGTGGTGCCCCGACTTCCTCGTTAATTACATTTACACGATTAGTTTAATCAGGTAATATTAATTACAGAGAATTGATTTGATAAAATAGCATGTCATATATCACTTAATCCATAGTAAAGACACGACAGCACACAGCCAAGACAACCCAGGAGTGGCTTCGGGGACAAGTCTCTGAATGTTCTTGAGTGGCCCAGCCAGAGCCCGGACTTGAACCCAATCAATCATCTCTGGAGAGTCCTGACAGAGCTTGAGGATCTGCGAAGAAGAATTGGAGAAACTCTCCAATTACAGGTATGCCAAGCTTGTAGCATCATTCCCAAGAAGACTTGAGGCTGCTTCAACAAAGTAAAGGGTCTGAATACATATGTAAATGTGATAGTTACATTTTATAAATGTGCAAAAATTTAAAAATAACTGTTTTTGCTTTGTCATTATGGGATATATGTGTGTATATTGATGAGGGAAAAAATGATTTCATCCGTTTTAGAATAAGGCTGTAACCTAACAAAATGTGGAAAAATGCATTGTACTGTATATATATATATATATATTTTTTTTTTTACATTTTTATTTATTTATATGAGGTCAGAACTCTGCCATTGACGACCATTTATGTTAAGGTAAAGAAGTAAGATACGATCTCTTCAAAAGAAACCAGAAAGGAAAACCCAATATTACTTAAAGTAAGTTAGATATTATCCATACAGAAAAAACACAGAAATATGTTTTGTTATTGCAAAATGCAATTGTGTGAATTGGTCAATTTGATCAATGGCTTTGTCAGACAGAATATGACTTTATTTCAGATAACGTATATAACATTAGACAATATTTTCCATCACACGTAAATGGTTTTAATCAATTTTGATGTGATATTGATAGAGTTTCACAGGTTTCTTACCACCCATTTTTCCTACCATTTTCCTATGATTCCTACCACCCCCCTACCTCCCCCAACTGACCCTCCTAATTTAATATTTCATCCACAGAGTTCCAGATGGCTCTGTGAGGGACAAACACACACACACAGCGAGGGACAGATTTTTAATTACCACACTCTGATTTCACACCCTGGGCATCGCAGCATGGGGCAGGGGTGAGGGACTGTGTGTGTGTGTGTGTGTGTGTGTGTGTGTGTGTGTGTGTGTGTGTGTGTGTGTGTGTGTGTGTGTGTGTGTGTGTGTGTGTGTGTGTGTGTGTGTGTGTGTGTGTGTGTGTGTGTGTGTGTGTGTGTGTGTGAGTGACGAGGCCCTCTCACAGATGTGATCATGGCTGGTGTTTGCCTCTGGATGTCTCTGACTTACAGGGTGATTCATTAAACCTACAGGACTAGATCCTACAAAGGGCATGGTGAGACAGATAGAGAGATGAATCATTGATTAGTTAATGCTGTGGGAGGGATGAAGCAGGATGAAGGATGAAGCGTGCTGGGTGCTTTTTGAATCATCCATAAACACCTGTCTGTGTTGGAGGGGGAGAGAGAGGAAGCAGAAGGCCTGGGACACAGGGGAGGAGCGGAAAGAGATGAGAGGAGAGGGGAGGATAGGAGATGGGGATGAGAGGAGAGGAGGGGAGGGAAGGAGAGGGGAAGAAAGAGAGGGAGGGAGGGGAGGGGAAGGGAGGAGTTGGGACACAGGGGATAATGGAATTGGATCACTTGTCATGATGCCCCTTGTATATTACTCTCAGTCCAAATCCTACTACTCTGCTCTGCCTGGGAGCATGACTCAACAATGATGACGACATGCACAAAGAGTAAAAACAAGTAGAAACTAGAATTTTCCCTTCAGAAAAATGGTGTGCTTGCTTCAGAATAATAACTATAAGTCAGAAGCTTAGCAAGCAGATTAATAACAACATGATTCATTCTGCTACCTCCACTAGTTTAGTTCTCTATACAGTCTGTAGTGGTTGGCCTGCAGGCCTTCCTACTGTACTGTATCCGTCCCAGACATCACATTTCAGATTTTCCTCTGTCTTGTACACTCATGGGACAGAGTTGTGATCGATGTTGATATGGGTGTGTTCTAAAAGAGTCAAATAACGAGAGGACACACCTCTCTTGTCTCTTCATTTCCTTCCTTCCGTTAGGATTCCAGACTATTTTTAGCTGCATTCCAAATAACACCCTATCCCCTACATCGTGCACTACTTTTGACCAGGGTCCATAGGGGTTGTGCACTATATAGGGAATAAGGTGTTATTTTGAATGCAACCAAAGGAGTTGCAACCAACTATAAGGTTCCATTTGAGACACAATCTTTGTTTCTATGATGCTCGATATGAACGTCGGTGCACAAAGAGATGCTGTCCTATAGTGTCCCCATCACAGTCAGACGACCACAACCCACAACTATTAGATTACCCCAGACATCTGTGCCCTCCCCTTGCCTCAGCGGGCACTGTCCTGCCCAGCCTGGTTCTGCTCTACATGACGAGGAGGAGGAGGTAGAACCTGGGTCTCCAAGGTTTAGGGGGAGGGGTGAGGGCAGTGGCCCAGGAAATTATGCCTCCCCTGGGATGCGAGGAGACAGCAGGCAAGGCCCTTTCTCCAGGCCATTGCCTTATGTCTGTGGTTATTTTAGTCTATTTTAGTCTAATATTATCATCAACTGTTCTATCTTATGGATAGGATTGTAATGGTGGAGTGACAGAGAAACAGAGGACTGATTCTAGATCAGGTGCTTGAGTGAGAAATAGTGACCATGGAGGGTAGAGATACAGAGGACTGATTCTAGATCAGGTGCTAGAGAGAGAGAGAAATAGTTACCATGGAGGGTAGCGATATAGAGAACTGATTCTAGATCAGGTGCTAGAGAGAGAGAGACATAGTGACCATGGAGGGTAGAGATACAGAGGACTGATTCTAGATCAGGTGCTAGAGAGAGAGAGAAATAGTTACCATGGAGGGTAGAGATACAGAGGACTGATTCTAGATCAGGTGCTAGAGAGAGAAATAGTGACCATGGAGGGTAGCGATACAGCTAGCTGGATAGGGCTGCGGGTGAATGGGTGCATGTGGCCTTACAGCTGGCCTATACACTGAGTGTACAATACATTAACACCACCTGCTCTTTCCATGACGAAGACTGACCAGGTGAATCCAGGTGAAAGCTGTGATCCCTTATTGATGACACCTGTTAAATCCACTTCAATCAGTGTAGATGAAGGGGAGGAGACAGGTGAAAGAAGGAGTTTTAAGCCTTGAGACATGGATTGTGTATGTGTGCCATTCAGAGGGTGAATGGGCAAGACGAAATATGTAAGTGCCTTTGAACGGGGTATCGAGAATGCTCCACTACCCAACTTGACACAACTGTGGGAAGCATTGGAGTCAACATGAGCCAGCATCCCTGTGGAACACTTTAGACACCTTGTAGAGTCCATCTCCTCGACTCAGCATTAGAAAGGTGTTCCTAATGTTTAATAAACTCAGTGTACAGACTATGTGAAGAATCTAGATGTAATTCTATACTAATAGATTGACCCTACCTTAAAGGAAGTCCATGGTGTAATGTACAGTAGTGTGTAGATGCATCCCTTGGGCTCTTGACTGATGGACTATAAATGAATGGGGAAAAAGTATACGTTCATGCTAGAAATGTTGCATAGATGATCCATTAAGTCGAAATATCTTTCAAATAAAATGTCATGTAATATAAAAATCCCAAAGACACTAAAAAAAAGAAGAAAAGTTGATGGGATGTTCACAGACTGGCGTTAGAAGGTGTTCTCCTGATGGGAGGGAATTGGTTGATCCAGCTCACCTGGCAGGCACTGTGTATGTGGATGTAAACAGGAAATACTTCTCAAACTGTTCTCATTTACTTGGCATCATACTCTTCTCTGGAAGCCAGGCCAAAGAGTTGGCTTGCATCCCAAATGGCACAGTATTCCCTACATAGTGCACTACTTTTGACCAGAGCCCCTCCCCCTATTCCCTACATAGTGCACTACTTTTGACCAGAGCCCCTCCCCCTATTCCCTACATAAGTGCACTACTTTTGACCAGAGCCCCTTCCCCTATTCCCTACATAGTGCACTACTTTTGACCAGAGCCCCTCCCCCTATTCTCTACATAGTGAACTACTTTGACCAGAGCCCCTCCCCCTATTCCCTACATAGTGCATTACTTTGACCAGAGCCCCTCCCCCTATTCCCTTCATAGTGAACTACTTTGACCAGAGCCCCTCCCCCTATTCCCTACATAGTGCACTACTTTGACCAGAGCCCCTCCCCCTATTCCCTACATAGTGAACTACTTTGACCAGAGCCCCTCCCCCTATTCCCTACATAGTGCACTACTTTGACCAGAGCCCCTCCCCTATTCCCTACATAAGTGCACTACTTTTGACCAGAGCCCCTCCCCCTATTCCCTACATAAGTGCACTACTTTTGACCAGAGCCTCTCCCCCCCTATTCCCTACATAAGTGCACTACTTTTGACCAGAGCCCCTCCCCTATTCCCTACATAGTGCACTACTTTTGACCAGAGCCCCTGACCAGAGCCCCCCTATTCCCTACATAGTGAACTACTTTTGACCAGAGCCCCTCCCCTATTCCCTACATAGTGCTAAACTACTACTTTGACCAGAGCCCCTTCCCCCTATTCCCTATATAGTGCACTACTTTTGACCAGAGCCCCTGACCAGAGCCCCCCCTATTCTCTACATAGTGAACTACTTTGACCAGAGCCCCTCCCCTATTCCCTACATAGTGCATTACTTTGACTAGAGCCCCTCCCCTATTCCCTAAATAGTGAACTACTTTGACCAGAGCCCCTCCCCCTATTCCCTACATAGTGCACTACTTTTGACCAGAGCCCCTCCCCCTATTCCCTACATAGTGCATTACTTTTGACCAGAGCCCCTCCCCCTATTCCCTAAAAAGTGAACTACTTTGACCAGAGCCCCTCCCCCTATTCCCTACATAGTGCACTACTTTTGACCAGAGCCCCTCCCCCTATTCCCTACATTTGGGACGTGTCGATGATACTGCCTGGTTATATGGTCTAATTCTCTCCTTTCATCTCTAAGGATCACATACCTTTAGTGTAGCCATCAACTGTACATAATGGTATTCAAACTCATTCCTGTACAATGTTTAGTGACTGCAGTGAGTTCCAGATAGCATCTGCTACACACACTTTCACACACTTTCTCACACACACACACACACACACACACACACACACACACACACACACACACACACACACACACACACACACACACACACACACACACACACCACACCAGCGTTGGACTGGTCAGCAGTGAGGGGAATGTCGTGTTATGCTACGTTGCTCTGGGTGAGGAGGAACAAACACAGCTTCCTCAGCCACCAATAACACTTCCTGACTCCCTCCGCTAGATGGTTAACAGTCACGTCTGAGTCCCTAATGGCACAGGTTGCTCTGGGCCCTGGTCAAAATTAGTGCACTAAATATGGAACAGGGTGCCATTTTGGGATACAGACAGTATTACAAACATCCGGACTTGTTTAGAGTCTGCAGGACAGTTTATAACCTATACATAACCTAAGCATGCTGTCTAGATAGATATGGATACACTACCCAGAGGGAATCATGAGTGAGTACAAAAATTTGACAGAAAGACTGCAAAGCATAATACAGTACCTTTGGTTGTTTGTTACTTTGAAGAGAAAAGAAGGAAGGAAAGCGTTGCTAGGATACGATAGTAGATCTTAGTAGGTAGAAGGTGCTTTTAGGTAAGGGGGTTAATTGGTCAGAACATTATTTATTTTTTAAACATGGAAGACCAATGCACTGTTCATATAATTAAAAAAGCTGAATTGTTACGGAATGTTCAATAGAAGAAACCTTTTAAAAACGCTGAAGCGTTACGGCATAGCCTTCATTTTAAACATGGTCTTTGACCAGCATAGAAATATATACAAGTGCATCATACTGTAGTAGTTCAGTAGTGGAATGCTGAGTCTCCTCTAAGGTTATAAAAGGGCTGTCGTAAACAGAGCCTTCGGAAAGTATTCAGACCCCTTTACTTTTTCCACATTTTGTTACGTTAAGACAGTATCCTAAAATGGATTGAATATTTTTTTTAAATCTCAGCAATCTACACACAATATTCCATAATGACAATGTGAAAACAGGTTTGTAGAAGTTGTTGCTGATTTATTAGAAATAAAAAACTGAAATACCTTATTTACATAAGTATTCAGACCCTTTGCTATCAGACTCGGAATTGAGCTCACATGCATCCTGTTTCCATTGATCATCGTTGATATTTTTTCTACAAAAACCAAGCCATGAGGTCATAGGAATTGTCCGTTGAGCTCTGAGACAGGATTGAGGCACAGATCTGGGAAAGGGTACCAAAAAATATCTGCAGCATTGAAGATCCCAAGAGGTCTCCATCATTCTTAAGTTTGTGACCACTAAGCCTCTTCCTAGAGCTGGCCGCCCGGCCAAACTGAGGAATCGGGGGAGAAGGGGCTTGGTCAGGGAGGTGACCAAGAACCTGATTGTCACTCTGACAGAGCTCCAGAGTTCCTCTGTGGAGATGGGAGAACCTTCCAGAAGGAAAACCATCTCTGCAGCACTCCACCAATCAGGCCTTTGTGGTAGAGTGGCCAGATGGAAGCCACTCCTCAGTAAAAGACACATAACAGCGTGCTTGGAGTTTGCCAAAAGTCACCTAAAGACTCTCAGACCATGAGAAACAAGATTCTCTGGTCTGATGAAACCAAGATTGAACTATTTGGCCCTACAGTGAAGCATGGTGGTGGCAGCATCATGCTGTGGGTATGTTTTTCAGAGGTAGGGACTGGGAGACTAGTCAGGATCAAGGCAAATATGAACAGAGCAAAGTACAGAGAGGTCCTTGATGAAAACCTGCTCAGGACCTCAGACTGGGGCAATGGTTCACCTTCCAACAGGACAACGATCCTAAGCACACAGCCAAGACAACGCAGGAGTGGCTTTGGGACAAGTCTCTGAATGTCCTTGAGCAGTGGGGGAAAAAGTATCAAAATGTCATACTTGAGTAAAAGTAAAGATACCTTTATATAAAATGACTCAAGTAAAATAAGTACTTGAGTAAAAGTCTAAAAGTATTTGGTTTTAAATATACTTAAGTATCAGAAGTAAATGTAATTCCTAAAATATACTTGGATTACCATATATACTTGGATGACCATGGATGTTCTCTTGATAAGTTTGTGAATCGGGACATTTTCCTGTCCTGCTGAGCATTCAAAATGTAACGAGTACTGTTGGGTGTCAGGGAAAATGTATGGAGTAAAAAGTCCATCTTTTCTTTAGGAATGTAGTGAAGTAAAAGTTGTCAAAAATATAAATAGGAAAGTAAAGTACAGATATTGGACTACTTAAGTAGTACTTTAAAGTATTTTTACTTAAGTACTTTACACCACTGGCCTTGAGTGGCCCAGCCAGAGCCCGGACTTGAACCCGATCGAACATCTCTGGAGAGACCTGAAAATAGTTGTGCAGCAACACTCCCCATCCAACCTGACAGAGCCTGAGAGGATCTGCAGAGAAGAATGGGGGAAACTCCCCAAATACAGGTGTGCCAAGCTTATAGCATCATACCCAAGAAGACTCACGGCTGTAATCGCTGCCAACGGTGCTTTAACAAAGTACTGAGTAAAGGGTCTGAATACTTATGAAAATGTGATATTTCAGTTTTTTTATATTTTTAATTAGCAACATTTTATAGAAACCTGTTTTTGAATTGTCATTATGGGGTATAGTGTGTAGATCGATGAGGGAAAAAAACAATGAAATCAATTTTAGAATAAGGCCGTAACGTAACAGAATGGTCTGCGTACTTCCCTAAGGCACTGTATATACTCCTCTCAACCTGTCACATGACGTGTCACATGACGTGTCACATTTACCACAGACGCGTCTCAAATGGAACCCTATTTAGTGCACAACGTTTGACCAGTGTAGGAAATAGAGTGCCATTTGGATGGAGTGCATATGCAGTACATCACCGCACTCCATCACTGTGATGAGCTAACGTCCCCATCAGGGAGCCTCATTGACTTTTGACTCATAGCTACTACGGTGTAAGTGGCTACAGTTAAACAATGAGAAAGTTTTAAAAAAAAGTTATTACTCTCTACTTACAGGAATAATTACACAGGATGTGTTCCAAAATGGCACCCTATTCCCTATACAGTACACTGCTTTTGACCAGGGAGACAGACACAATAATGAGAACCCTAACTATAATGTGATCTCTACCAGTCCGGCCCTGATCTCTACCAGTCCGGCCAGAACTAGGCCAGTGACTCAGCAGTCAGTGGGTTTTAGAGTGTGTGTGTGTGTGTGTGTGGCTACTGACTCAGTCGTAAGTCGGTTTTAGAGTGTGTGTGTGTGTGTGTGGCTACTGACTCAGTCGTAAGTCGGTTTTAGAGTGTGTGTGTGTGTGTGTGTTTGTGTGTGTGTGTGTGTGTGGCTACTGACTCAGTCGTAAGTAGGTTTTGGAGAGAGCCACACCCCAAAGCAGGGTCCAGCTGGGAATGGAAAGCAACAATGGGTTTTCGGTGGACAGAGAGGAAAAGTCTTTAACTGGGAAATCATTAGCATTTTATCTTTTGTCTCCCTCTCTCTTCCACTCTGTCTGTCTGTCTGTCTGTCTGTCTGTCTGTCTGTCTGTCTGTCTGTCTGTCTGTCTGTCTGTCTGTCTGTCTGTCTGTCTGTCTGTTTGTCTGTTACACACACACACACACACACACACACACACACACACACACACACACACACACACACACACACACACACACACACACACACACACACACACACACACACGCACACACACACACACACACACACACATATCTACAAACATATGCACACTTCCCTTCTCCGACATCTCTGTTCTGTTCTGTGTCACGAGAGCTGAGCAGCCTGTAACGGAGCAGTTGCATAATTATGACGCTGGACTTGTTATGTGCCTTTATAATACTCTGGTAGAAAACACTCATTATTTCAGCGGTTAAACCATTTCAGTGTAATGTAATCAGGGCTGACGCCTGAGAAAATAACAACGTGAGAACATGGTCATTCTCACCACAGTGAAATACAGTAGGAGATAGTAATACATGCACACCTAACATGGCTGACTGGGTGTGACAGTGTGAAGGTGTGTGTGTGTGTTTGTGTGCGTCTGTAAATCTGAATGTGAATCTGTCCGTGCGCGTGAATGTCTGCTTGTATCAGTGTGTGTTCCCAAAGATAGCCTTTCCCAGAGAGAAGAGAATGTATCCAACATGGCCAACACTAACCCTGCTGCTTCACTGAGAGGACAGCTCAGCCTGTGGTCAGCTGATATTTTACAATAGTACCGAACGGTAACTGCCTTCTGAATAGGAACGACCAGAGAACCCAAGGGAGGGTTGAGGGATTCCTAATCCATTCTCAGCCCCCCCCCCCTCCCCCTGTCTCCAGCAGCATCTATCCTCCAGTCCTCTCCCTTCCCCCTAACCTCCTTCTCTCTCTCCGTCTCACTCTCTCTTCCCCCACTCATGCAAATTTTCCCTAAACAGATGCTCCTAATTTATCCCTCTGCATATAACAGACCTGTCCAATGTGAAATGAAAACATTCCATTCTCTCAATCCCTCGCTCTCTCACATACACACAGAGATCAGAAATCCAAAGGCAGTAAATGCAAAACACACCTCAGAGAGAGAAAATGGGAGATGGAGGGAGAGAGAGAAAGAGAGAGAGAGAGGGAAAGAGGGAGAGAGAGAAAGAGAGAGAGAGAGGGAAAGAGGGAGAGAGAGAAAGAGAGAGAGAGGGAAAGAGGGAGTGAGAGGGACAGAGAGAAAGAGAGAGAGAGAGGGAAAGAGGGAGTGAGAGGGAAAGAGGGAGAAAGAGAAAGAGAGAGAGAGGGAAAGAGGGAGAGTGAGAAAGAGAGAGAGCGGGAAAGAGAGAGTGAGAGGGATAGAGAGAGGGGGGGAAAGAGGGAGTGAGAGGGAAAGAGGGAGATAGAGAAAGAGAGAGGGAAAGAGGGAGAGAGAGAAAGAGAGAGAGAGGGAAAGAGGGAGTGAGAGGGACAGAGAGAAAGAGAGAGAGAGGGAAAGAGAGAGTGAGAGGGATAGAGAGAGGGAGGGAAAGACGAAGAGAGAGAGGGAAAGAGGGAGTGAGAGGGATAGAGAGAGGGAGGGAACGAGGGAAAGAGGGAGAGCGCGAGCGCGAGCGAAAGGGAAAGAGGGAGAGAGAGAGAGAGAGAGAGATAGAGAGAGGGAGGGAAAGAGGAAAAGAGGGAGAGCGCGAGCAAAAGGGAAAAAGAGAGAGAGAGAGAGAGAGAGAGAGAGAGAGAGAGAGAGAGAGAGAGAGAGAGAGAGAGAGGGAAAGAGGGAGAGAGAGAGGGGGAGAGAGAGAGAGAGAGAGAGAGAGAGAGAGAAGAGAGAGAGAGAGAGGTAAAGAGGGGAGAGAGAGAGAGAGAGAGGGAAAGAGGGAGAGGGAGAGAGAGGAGAGGGAAAGAGGGATAGAGAGAGAGAGAGGAGAGAGAGAGAGAGAGAGAGAGAGAGAGAGAGAGAGAGGGGGATTACATGATGTAGAGACCAGCTGAAGGGAAGACGGGAACAGAACAGACCTTTTTCTCCCCTGCAGCACTGACACAACCACTGACTGTAAATCAACAGACCCACCGCCCCTGTGAAGCAGACACTCCCTAACAATCCTTTTTCTTACAACCAAACAAAGGGAAAGCCAACAATATACATGGTTAGAATATGGTGGCAATGTGTCTTACCTCTGTAATGTGTGGACTGCTCCCCTAGTGATGCCAGAGACATGCAGTCTGGTGGAGTAGTATCCACAAGCTCCCTGACTCTCCCTCTCTCTCTCTCTCTCTCTCTCTCTCTCTCTCACACACACACACACACACACAGTCAGTCAGGCAAGCAAGCAGGAAGGCAGGCAGGCAGGCTCATACACACACACTCTTTCACTGTGCTGTGGCTCCCTCTCTAGCTGCTCTCACTTGCTGATCCAGCTGACATACGCCCTCCCCTCCCCTCCTTCTCTAGCTGCTCTCACTTGCTGATCCAGCTGACATACGCCCTCCCCTCCCCTCCTTCTCTAGCTGCTCTCTCTTGCTGATCCAGCTGACATACGCCCTCCCCTCCCCTCCTTCTCTAGCTGCTCTCTCTTGCTGATCCAGCTGACATACGCCCTCCCCTCCCCTCTGCTGCTCTCAATCTCTACCCTTCAGCCAGCACCAACACTACACTACACTGTGCCTACAAGGAGCCAGTAGGAGCCCCTCTCCTCTCTGCCTCACTCCCTCCCCGTACACCTCTCTCTTCCTCCCCTTCTTTCTCTCTCTCCCTGTTTGACACTTAGACACAGTGCTTCTGTGGGGCCACAGGAAAAGGCTTGACTGTCTTTTTAATCACAGACTGTAAACAAGCACAGACTGTAAACATACACATACTGTAAACATGCACAGACTGTAAACAAGCACAGACTGTAAACATACACATACTGTAAACAAATGTATAATGTAAATAAACACAGACTGTCAACAAACACATAATGTCAACTAATACAGACTGTAAATAGACATATACTGTAAACAAACACAGAATTTAAGAGCAGATGACAGTGACACCCATGGCTTTTTCCATCTTTGCATGTAGATGATGTAGCTGATGTAGCTGATGATGATGTAGTGAAGGTAGATGATGTAGCTGATGATGATGTAGCTGATGATGATGTAGTTAAGGTATATGATGTAGCTGATAATGATGTAGATGATGTAGCTGATGATGATGTAGTGAAGGTAGATGATGTAGCTGATGTAGCTGATGATGATGTAGCTGATGATGATGTAGTGAGGTAGCTGATGATGATGTAGTTAAGGTAGATGATGTAGCTGATGTAGCTGATGATGATGTAGCTGATGTAGCTGATGATGATGTAGCTAAGGTAGATGATGTAGCTGATGTAGATGTGGTAGCTGATGATGATGTAGAAGACGTAGTTGATGATGATGTAGATAATGTAGATGATGTAGATGATGATCATGTAGCTGATGTAGATGATGTAGCTGATGATGATGTAGATAATGTAGCTGATGTTGATGTAGATTATGTAGCAGAGGGAGCTGATGATGTAGATGATTATGAAATAGATGATGTAGCTGATGAAGCTGTAGCTGATGATGATGTAGCTGATGAAGATGTAGCTGATGTAGATGATGTAGCTGATGCAGCTGATGTAGCTGATGTAGCTGATGTAGATGATGTAGCTGATGATGATGTAGATGCCTTAGCTGATGTAGATGTAGCTGGGGCAGCTGATGATGATGTAGCTGATGTAGCTGATGTAGATGATTTAGCTGATGATGATGTAGATGTAGCTGATGTAGATGTAGTTGATGTCGAAGATGTAGATGATGTAGCTGATGATGATGTAGATGTAGCTGATGTAGATGTAGGTGTAGCTGATATAGTTGATGTCGATGATGTAGATGATGTAGATGATGTAGCTGATAATGATGTAGATGTAGCTGATGTAGATGTAGATGATGTAGATGTAGCTGATGTAGTTTATGTAGCTGATGTAGATGATTGTAACGACAGGTGAGTGGAATGAGTGAGGAGTCAGATGCAGAGAGCGAAATGAACGGGAAAACGCATTAATTTCTTTCAAATCGTAACAGGTCCAAAACATGGGTGAATGCCCAAAACACTGGCGCAAAACCAACCCAAAACCTAGATGCACACTGGACAGCGAAAAACCCAAAACCAAAACACGATACATCACCAAACGTAACAACCAACAAGCCCGCACAAACACCAGCGGGCAAAACAAACTTAAATAACACCCATCCCAAAACCCCAACAAGGAACAGGTGAAAACAATTCGACAAAAACAAACTAAAAGGAAAAATGGATCGGTGGCAGCTAATAGACCGGCGACGACGAGCGCCGAGCGCCACCCGAGCAGGAAGGGGAGACACCTTCAGTGACAGCTAATAGACCGGCGATGACGAGCGCCGAGCGCCACCCGAGCAGGAAGGGGAGACACCTTCAGTGGCAGCTAATAGACCGGCGACGACGAGCGCCGAGCGCCACCCGAGCAGGAAGGGGAGACACCTTCAGTGACAGCTAATAGACCGGCGACGACGAGCGCCGAGCGCCACCCGAGCAGGAAGGGGAGACACCTTCAGTGGCAGCTAATAGACCGGCGACGACGAGCGCCGAGCGCCACCCGAGCAGGAAGGGATCCACCTTCAGTGGCAGCTAATAGACCGGCGACGACGAGCGCCGAGCGCCACCCGAACAGGAAGGGGATCCACCTTCAGTGACAGCTAATAGACCAGCGACGACGAGCGCCGAGCGCCACCCGAGCAGGAAGGGGAGACACCTTCAGTGGCAGCTAATAGACCGGCGACGACGACCGCCGAGCGCCACCCGAGCAGGAAGGGGATCCACCTTCAGTGGCAGCTAATAGACCGGCGACGAAAAGGAACCCGAACAGGAAGGGGATCCACCTTCAGTGACAGCTAATCAGCGCCACCCGAGCAGGAAGGGGAGACACCTTCAGTGGCAGCTAATAGACCGGCGACGCGACCGCCGAGCGCCACCCGAGCAGGAAGGGGATCCACCTTCAGTGGCAGCTAATAGACCGTTGCGACCGCCGAGCGCCACCCGAACAGGAAGGGGAGACACCTTCAGTGGCAGCTAATAGACCGGCGACGACGACCGCCGAGCCACCCGAGCAGGAAGGGGAGACACCTTCAGTGGCAGCTAATAGACCGGCGAGCGCCACCCGAGCAGGAAGGGGAGACACCTTCAGTGGCAGCTAATAGACCAGCGACACGACCGAGCGCCACCCGAGCAGGAAGGGGAGACACCTTCAGTGGCAGCTAATAGACCGGCGACGACGACCGCCGAGCGCCACCCGAACAGGAAGGGGAGACACCTTCAGTGGCAGCTAATAGACCGGCGACGACGACCGCCGAGCGCCACCCGAACAGGAAGGGGAGACACCTTCAGTGGCAGCTAATAGACCAGCGCGACGACCGCCGAACGCCACCCGAGCAGGAAGGGGAGACACCTTCAGTGGCAGCTAATAGACCGGCGACGACGACCGCCGAGCGCCACCCGAACAGGAAGGGAGACACCTTCAGTGGCAGCTAATAGACCGGCGACGACACCGCCGAGCGCCAGAACAGGAAGGGGAGACACCTTCAGTGGCAGCTAATAGACCGGCGACGACGACCGCCGAGCGCCACCCGAGCAGGAAGGGGAGACACCTTCAGTGACAGCTAATAGACCGGCGACGACGAGCGCCGAGCGCCACCCGAGCAGGAAGGGGAGACACCTTCAGTGACAGCTAATAGACCGGCGACGACGAGCGCCGAGCGCCACCCGAGCAGGAAGGGGAGACACCTTCAGTGGCAGCTAATAGACCAGCGACCACCGCCGAGCGCCACCCGAGCAGGAAGGGGAGACACCTTCAGTGACAGCTAATAGACCGGCGACGACGAGCGCCGAGCGCCACCCGAGCAGGAAGGGGAGACACCTTCAGTGACAGCTAATAGACCGGCGACGACGAGCGCCGAGCGCCACCCGAGCAGGAAGGGGAGACACCTTCAGTGACAGCTAATAGACCGGCGACGACGAGCGCCGAGCGCCACCCGAGCAGGAAGGGGAGACACCTTCAGTGGCAGCTAATAGACCGGCGACGACGAGCGCCGAGCGCCACCCGAGCAGGAAGGGGAGACACCTTCAGTGACAGCTAATAGACCGGGGCGACCGACCGCCGAGCGCCACCCGAACAGGAAGGGGAGACACCTTCAGTGGCAGCTAATAGACCAGCGACGACGACCGCCGAGCGCCACCCGAGCAGGAAGGGGAGACACCTTCAGTGGCAGCTAATAGACCAGCGACGACGACCGCTGAGCGCCACCCGAGCAGGAAGGGGAGACACCTTCAGTGGCAGCTAATAGACCGGCGACGACGAGCGCCGAGCGCCACCCGAGCAGGAAGGGGAGACACCTTCAGTGGCAGCTAATAGACCGGCGACGACGAGCGCCGAGCGCCACCCGAGCAGGAAGGGGAGACACCTTCAGTGGCAGCTAATAGACCGGCGACGACGAGCGCCGAGCGCCACCCGAGCAGGAAGGGGAGACACCTTCAGTGACAGCTAATAGATGCGACGACCCGCCGAGCGCCACCCGAGCAGGAAGGGGAGACACCTTCAGTGACAGCTAATAGACCGGCGACGAGTCCGACCGCCGAGCGCCACCCGAACAGGAAGGGGAGACACCTTCAGTGACAGCTAATAGACCGGCGACGACGACCGCCGAGCGCCACCCGAGCAGGAAGGGGAGACACCTTCAGTGGCAGCTAATCGAGCGCCACCCGAGCAGGAAGGGGAGACACCTTCAGTGGTAGACCGGCGACGACGACCGCCGAGCGCCACCCGAGCAGGAAGGGGAGACACCTTCAGTGGCAGCTAATAGACCGGCGACGACGAGCGCCGAGCGCCACCCGAGCAGGAAGGGGAGACACCTTCAGTGGCAGCTAATAGACCAGCGACGACGAGCGCCGGCGCCACCCGAGCAGGAAGGGGAGACACCTTCAGTGACCTAATAGACCAGCGACGACGAGCGCCGAGCGCCACCCGAGCAGGAAGGAGACACCTTCAGTGACAGCTAATAGACCAGCGACGAGGCGCCGGCGCCACCCGAGCAGGAAGGGAGACACCTTCAGTGGCAGCTAATAGACCGGCGACGACGACCGCCGAGCGCCACCCGAGCAGGAAGGGGAGACACCTTCAGTGGCAGCTAATAGGGCGACGACGAGCGCCACCCGAGCAGGAAGGGAGACACCTTCAGTGGCAGCTAATAGACCGGCGACGACGAGCGCCGAGCGCCACCCGAGCAGGAAGGGGAGACCAGTGGCAGCTAATACAGCGCCACCCGAGCAGGAAGGGAGACACCTTCAGTGGCAGCTAATAGAACGGCGACGACGAGCGCCGAGCGCCACCCGAGCAGGAAGGGGAGACACCTTCAGTGGCAGCTAATAGACCGGCGATGACGAGCGCCGAGCGCCACCCGAGCAGGAAGGGGAGACACCTTCGGTGGTATTCGTGACAGTACCCCGCCCCTGACGCGCGGCTCCCGCAGCGCGCCGACACGATGTCCAGAGGGGTCGGAGGGACCTCCGGCACCTCACTTTCCTGCATGGGACCAGCTACCACCGGCCTGAGGAGAGACACATGAAACGAGGGGTTAATACGATAATACGAAGGGAGTAACAATCGATAGCACACCTCGTTTATTCTCCTCAGGACTTTAAATGGCCCTACACACTGCGGACCCAGCAGGGCAGGCGGAGGGGCAGGTTTCGGGTCCAGAGTCAGACCCTGTCCCCCGGTGCAAATACGGGGGTCTCTCTGCGGTGACGGTCAGCGCTCTTCTTCTGTCGTCCACTCGCCTGACGCAATGACTCCTGGACGGCTCTCCAGGTCTCCTTAGAGCGCTGCACCCACTCCTCCACCGCAGGAGCCTCGGTCTGGCTCTGATGCCATGGTGCCAGAACCGGCTGGTACCCCAACACGCACTCAACAGTGACATGTTGGTAGAGGAGTGGCTGAGTGAGAAATGGCCCAGGGGATGTATCTCGCCCGCTCCCCTGGCCGGTCCTGGCAATACGACCGCAGAAACCTACCCACCTCCTGGTTCACTCTCTCCATCCTCGGGCACCCCGTAGTGCCAAAAGACATGGGTGAATAGTGCCTCCACAGTCTGCAGGGCCGTAGGGAGTCCGGGCAACGGCATAAGACGGCAGGACTTTGAGAACCGATCCACAACGACCAGGATCGCCGTGTTCCCCTGAGACAGGGGAAGATCCGTAAGAAAATCCACCGATAGATGGGACCACGGCCATTGTGGAACGGGGAGGGGTTGTAATTTCCCTCGTGGCAAATGTCTAGGAGCCTTACTCTGAGCGCATACCGAACAGGAGGAGACATAGAATCGCACGTCTCTCACCAAGGTAGACCACCAGTACTTCCCTCTAAGACTTCGCACCGTCCTCGAAATACCCGGGTGACCTGATGGGGGTAGACTATGTGCCCATCGAATCAATTGATCACGAACAGCGAGCGGCACGTACCTACGACCCTCCGGGCACTGTGGAGGCGCAGGTTCCTCCCTTAGTGCCCGCTCGATGTCCGTGTCCATCTCCTATACTACCGGTGCTACCAGCTTGGCAGCCGGAATGATGGGAGTAGGATCGATGGGCCGGTCATCAGTGTCGTATAGGCGGGACAGCGCGTCGGCCTTAGTATTGAGGGAACCTGGTCGATACGAGATCGTAAAACGAAATCGGGTGAAATACATGGCCCACTTTGCCTGACGAGAATTCAGTCTCCTAGCTGATCGGATATACTCCAGGTTACAATGGTCAGTCCAGATGAGAAAAGGGTGCTTAGCCCCCTCAAGCCAGTGTCTCCACACCTTCAGACCCTTAACCATGGCCAACAACTCCCTATCCCCCACATCATAATTCCGCTCCGCTGGCCCGAGCTTCCTCGAAAATAAAGCACAGGGGTTGAGCTTCGGGTGAACAGCGCCTTCAAACTGCGGAACGCTCCGTCTGCCTCTGCTGACCACTGCAAACGCACCGGCCCCCCCTTCAGAAAGTGAGGTAATAGGGGCCGCCACCTGGCCAAAGCCCTGGATAAACCTCTGGTAGTAATTGGCAACCCCAAGAACCGCTGCACCTCCATTACCGTGGTGGGAGTCGGCCAATTACGCACGGCCTTGAGGCGATTCCCTCCATTACCACCCCCGAGGTGGAAATGCGATAACCCAGGAAGGAAACGGCTCGTTTAGAAAATTCACATTTCTCTGCCTTCACATACAGGTCATGCTCCAGCAGCCCAAGAACCTTGCGCACCAGAGACACATGCTCGGCGCGTGTAGCGGAGTAGATCAAGATGTCGTCAATATACACCACTACACCCTGTCCGTGCAGGTCTCTGAGAATCTCATCAACTAAGGATTGAAAGATGTCTGGAGCATTCCTTAACCCGTACGGCATGACGAGGTACTCTTAATGGCCAGATGTGGTACTAAATGCGGTTTTCCACTCATCTCCCTCCCGAATACACACCAGATTATACACGCTCCTGAGATCCAGTTTCGTGAAAAATCGCGCCCCGTGAAATGATCCACCGCCGTAGCAATGAGAGGTAGTGGGTACCTAAAACCCACAATGATGGAATTTAGACCTCAATAATCAATACACGGACGCAAACCACCCTCCTTTTTCTTCACGAAAAAGAAACTTGAGGAGACGGGTGACATGGAGGGCCGAATGTACCCCTGTCCCAGAGCCTTCCATGTCTCCATAGCCAACGTCTCCTCCTGGGACAACGGATACACGTGACTCCTGGGTAGTGCAGCGTTTACCTGGAGGTTTATCACGCAATCCCCCTGTCGATGTGGTGGTAATAGGGTCGCCTTCTTCTTACTGAAGGCGATAGCCAAATCGGCATACTCAGCAGGAATGCGCACGGTGGAAACCTGGTCTGAACTCTCCACCATTGTCGCACCGATGGAAACTCCTAAACACCTGCCTGAACACTCATCAGACCACCCCTGGAGAGCTCCCTGTCTCCACGAAAGTTTAGGATTGTGAATAACCAGCCAGGGAATCCCCTGTACCACCGGAAACGCAGGTGAATCGATAAGGAACAGACTAATCCGTTCCTTATGATCCCCCTGCGTAATCATCTCCAGAGGAATCGTGGCCTCCCTGACCAGCCCTGACCCTAACGGTCGACTATCTAAAGAGTGCACGGGGAAGGGGGGGTCTACCTTAACTAACGGAATCCTCAACTTCTGAGCGAGTCCGCGATCTATAAAATTCCCCGCTGCGCCTGAATCGACTAGAAAAACTTAAGGAAACAGATGAACAAAAACATGTGTCCAACAGGAAGCTCTGGGAGAGTGTGGTGCTGACTCACCTGGCGTGACCGAGGATTGTTCCGCCTGCCCTCTCGACTCCCAGATGGACTCCTCCAGCACCGACCGGAAGTGTGCCCTCTCCGGCCACAATGGGTACAGGAGGAGCCTCCTCCTCTGGTCTCCCTAGACGCAGCCCCTCCTAGCTCCATCGGGATTGGAGGGGGGGGGGGTCTAGCCGGATAGACATGTCGATCAGCTCAACCAAGCTGAGCGTAGTGTCCCGACAAGCCAGCTCCCTGCGGACGTCCTCTCTTAGGCTACACCTACACCTGTCGTTCCACCCAGCTCCAGCGGCCAAAGTCCGGAAATCCAACGCAAAGTCCTGCGGGCTCCTCGTCCCCTGCCGGAGATGGAACAACCTCTCACCCGCCGCTCGGCCCTCCGGAGGATGATCGAACACAGCCCGGAAACGGCGGGTGAACTCCAGGTAGTGGACCCTCGCTGATTCGGGCCCGTTCCAAACGGCGTTGGCCCACTCCAGGGCCCTACCCGTCAGGCAGGAGACGAGGACACTCATGCTCTCCTCATCCGAGGGAGCAGGCCGAACGGTGGCCAGGTAGAGCTCTAGTTGTAGCAGAAATCCCTGGCACCCCGCCACCGCTTCATCGTACTCCCTCGGAGGCGTGATGTGCAGAGCGCTGGCACCGGATCCCGCTGGAGGAGATGGTAGAGTTGTTGGTGGGAGGGTAGGTGGGGTAGTAGGGAGACCACTCCTCTCCCAACAATCCATCCTCTCCATCATTTGATCTATTGCTGATATGATGCGTAGTGTGTTACTGATGGTAGCCTTTGTTACTTTAGTCCAGGCTCTCTGCAGGTCATTCACTAGGTCCCCCGTGTGGTTCTGGGATTTCTGCTCACCGTTCTTGTGATCATTTTGACCCCACGGGGTGACATCTTGCGTGGAGCCCCAGATCGAGGGAGATTACCAGTGGTCTTGTATGTCTTCCATTTCCTAATAATTGCTCCCACAGTTGATTTCTTCAAACCAAGCTGCTTACCTATTGCAGATTCAGTCTTCCCAGCCTGGTGCAGGTCTACAATTTTCTGTCTGGTGTCCTTTGACAGCTCTTTGGTCTTGGCCATAGTGGAGTTTGGAGTGTGACTGTTTGAGGTTGTGGACAGGTGTCTTTTATACTGATAACAAGTTCAAATAGTTGCCATTAATACAGGTAACGAGTGGAGGACAGAGGAGCCTCTTAAATAAGAAGGTACAGGTCTGTGAGAGCCAGAAATCTTGCTTGTTTGTAGGTGACCAAATACTTATTTTCCACCATAATTTGCAAATAAATTAATTAAAAATCCTACAATGTGATTTTCTGGATTTTTTTCCTAATTTTCTCTGTCATAGTTGAAGTGTACCTATGATGAAAATTACAGGTCTCTCTCATCTTTTTAAGTGAACTTGCACAATTGGTGGCTGACTAAATACTTTTTTGCCCCACTGTAGCTGATGTCGATGATGTCGCTGATGTATGTACACCTTTGATTCTGACACTGTGCTGGTACCTGCACACACAGACAGACAGCCCATCGTGACCTCCTGTAATCAAAGGGCTTTCATCTTCAGACCACTGGATTATTAAAGACACAGAAGATTAAACCCCCTAAAATGCCAGCATGCATCCCAGAGTGGAATCACCCTGTTATCAGAATAAAATAAAATATGGTCCGTTCTGGTTCGGACAAGGCTGAATAATTCTTCATTTCCCAGACCTTGTTGTGTATCACACATTTTCTTTTAATCACTATTTCCTCAGCTCCATTCAAACTAGTGTTATCCTGTTATCCTGTCTTATCCTGTCTTATCATGTTATCCTGTCTTATCCTGTCATCCTGTCTTATCTTGTTATCCTGTCGTATCCTGTCTTATCCTGTCATCCTGTCTTATCCTGTCTTATCTTGTCTTATCCTGTCTTATCTTGTTATCCTGTCTTATCCTGTCTTATCTTGTTATCCTGTCTTATCCTGTCTTATCCTGTCATCCTGTCTTATCTTGTTATCCTGTCGTATCCTGTCTTATCCTGTCATCCTGTCTTATCCTGTCATTCTGTCTTGTCCTGTTATACTGTCTTATCCTGTCTTATCCTGTTATTCTGTCTTATCCTGTTATTCTGTCTTATCCTGTTATTCTGTCTTGTCATGTTATCCCGTTTTATCATGTTATTCTGTCTTATCCTGTCTTATCCTGCTATTCTGTTTTATCCTGTCTTATCCTGTTATTCTGTTTTATCATGTTATATGGTCTTATCCTGTCATCCTGTCTTATCCTGTCTTATCCCATCTTATCCTGTTATTCTGTCTTATCCTGCTATTCTGTTTTATCCTGTCTTATCCTGTTATTCTGTCTTATCCGGTTATTCTGTCTTATCCTGTTATCCTGTCTTATCCTGTCATCCTGTCTTATCCTGTTATTCTGTCCTATCCTGTCTTATCCTGTTATTTTGTCTTATCCTGTTGTCCTGTCTTATCCTGTTATTCTATTATCCTCTTATCCTGTTATTTTGTCTTATCCTGTTGTCCTGTCTTATCCTGTTATTTTGTCTTATCCTGTTATCCTGTCCTATCCTGTTATCTTGTGTGGAGAGTTACTGTATATGTACTACAAAGCAGTGGTGGAAAAAGTACATCATTTTCATACTTGATTAAAAGTAAATATACCTTAATAGAAAATGACTCAAGTAAAAGTGAAAGTGACCCAATAAAATACAACTTGAGTTAAAGTATAAACGTATTTTCTTTAAATATACTTAAGTATCAAAAGTAAAAGTATAAATAATTTCAAATGGATCATATTAAGCAAACCAGATGGCAAAATTGTGATATTTTTTTACATTTACGGATAGCGAGAGGCACACTCCAACACACTAATTTACAAACTAAGCATGTGTTTAGTGAGTCTGCCAGATCAGAGTAGGAATGACCAGGGATGTGCTCTGTTTAGTGGGTCTGCCAGATCAGAGTAGGAATGACCAGGGATGTGCTCTGTTTAGTGGGTCTGCCAGATCAGAGTAGGAATGACCAGGGATGTGCTCTGTTTAGTGAGTCTGCCAGATCAGAGTAGGAATGACCAGGGATGTGCTCTGTTTAGTGGGTCTGCCAGATCAGAGTAGGAATGACCAGGGATGTGCTCTGTTTAGTGGGTCTGCCAGATCAGAGTAGGAATGACCAGGGATGTGCTCTGTTTAGTGAGTCTGCCAGATCAGAGTAGGAATGACCAGGGATGTGCTCTGTTTAGTGAGTCTGCCAGATCAGAGTAGGAATGACCAGGGATGTGCTCTGTTTAGTGGGTCTGCCAGATCAGAGTAGGAGTGACCAGGGATGTGCTCTGTTTAGTGAGTCTGCCAGATCAGAGTAGGAGTGACCAGGGATGTGCTCTGTTTAGTGAGTCTGCCAGATCAGAGTAGGGATGACCAGGGATGTGCTCTGTTTAGTGAGTCTGCCAGATCAGAGTAGGGATGACCAGGGATGTGCTCTTGATAAGTCTGTGAATTTGACAATTTTCCATTCAAAGTATAACGAATACTTTGGGGTGTTAGAAGAAATGTTTGGAGTAAAAAATATTATTTTCTTTAGGAATGTATTGAAGTTAAAGTAAAGGTAATCAAACATATAAATGGTAAAGTAAAGTACAGATACACCAGACAACTACTTAAGTAGTACTTTAAAGTATGTTTACTTACTGTAACTACTTTAGACCACTGCTACAGAGAGAGGGATGGAGAAAGAGAGAGAGAGAAAGAGTGAGAGAGAGATATATAGAGAAAGAGAGCGCGAGAGAGAGAGAAAGAGAGAGCGATAGAGACATAGAGAAAGAGAGAGAACGACATAGAGAGAGACAGAGTGAGTCATTGTTCCAGCAGCATAAAATAAAGGAATACTGGAGAAGACCAGAAAATATCTACACCATGAGATAGCTAGCGGTATTTGGAGTTCATTCCATTAAAATTCAGTCAATAACCTGAAAATCAATACATTTAAAAGAAAATTGGAATCAGAATTTTGGTTTAGTTCTAGAATCGACTGAATTGAAATGGATCTGACCCCAGACCAGATGGTGTATAATCCACCCAGTAATGCTTCCTCTGCCAGAGGGATTGTGTAAAGCCAGTCTGCTTCCCAAATGGCACTCTATCCCTCGTCCCTATGTAGTGCACTACAAAACTAGTACACTACATATGGAACAGGGCACCATTTGGGACGTACCTTCAGAGAGATTGACATCACAGTGACAGGGCAAACCCTCCTGCCGAGAGAGATAAATCGTGAAAGTTGTTGATTTGTAATCTGGCTATCATGTTTTATTATTGGCTCATAGGATCATCTCTGAACCCTGTTTTGGTGTCACTAAGGCCGTTTTAGTTAATGAGCTGGTTTAATAAGTACTAGATCACTAATCCCTCGGACAGAGGACACTCCCTCCTAGATATACTGTTGGCCACAACAATTCCAGAAATTGGTACAGTGGGGTAGACTAGGGTTTGTGACAGAGGAGATAGAGTCGAGACAAGGAGCAGAAATAGGTCAACTACAGGCTTCCTCGGTTGTATTTCCATCATTACTAGGCTACTACTATTATAAATAAGGTATAAAGATCTTAGGCTAGTGTTTATAGTAGAGGAGAGAGACAAGGTGCAGGAAGATACATTCCTGAAACATAACAACAAAAATACTAAAATAAGAAAAAGAAGCCAAAAAAGAAAAGAAGCAACCAAAAAATGAAAATAAATGTATTATATCAACAACAAAAAATGTGAAAATAAGTCTAGAGGTTTGAATGGGTCTCCCGGTGAAGAGTGTGAGTGTTGCAGGCCACAGGCTACAGGTTACAGCCTACAGGCTACAGGCTACAGGCCACAGGCTACAGGTTACAGGCTACAGGCTACAGGCCACAGGCTACAGGCCCACAGGCTACAGGCCACAGGCCACAGGCCACAGGCCACAGGCCACAGGCCACAGGCCACAGGCCACAGGCTACAGGCCACAGGCTACAGGCCACAGGCTACAGGCCACAGGCTACAGGCCACAGGCCACAGGCTACAGGCCACAGGCCACAGGCCACAGGCTACAGGCTATAGGCTACAGGCCACAGGCTACAGGCCCACAGGCTACAGGCCACAGGCTATAGGCTACAGGCCACAGGTTACAGGCCACAGGCTACAGGCTACAGGCTACAGGCCACAGGCCACAGGCCACAGGCTACAGGCTACAGGCCACAGGCTACAGGCCCACAGGCTACAGGCCACAGGCTACAGGCCCACAGGCTACAGGCCACAGGCTACAGGTTACAGGCTACAGGCTACAGGCCACAGGCTACAGGTTACAGGCTACAGGCCACAGGCTACAGGCCACAGGCCACAGGCTACAGGCCACAGGCCACAGGCTCCAGGCTCCAGGCTACAGGCTACAGGCTACAGACCACAGGCCACAGGCTACAGGCCACAGGCCCCAGGCTACAGGCTACAGGCTACAGGCCACAGGCCCACAGGCTACAGGCCACAGGCTACAGGTTACAGGCCACAGGCTACAGGTTACAGGCTACAGGCTACAGGCCACAGGCCACAGGCCACAGGCTACAGGCCACAGGCTACAGGCTACAGGCCACAGGCTACAGGTTACAGGTTACAGGTTACAGGCTACAGGCCACAGGCCACAGGCCACAGGCCTTCCATTCTGCTTCGTGGTCATCTGGCTCCTGCAGCAGCTGTTGTACAGGGCAGGGTTTACACAGGTCTCTAATGATTTGCCAGCTGCCTTTGTGCTGAGTTTCGGAATCATCCTGCTTCGCGTAATAATATGATTGTTGGTTTTAATTTGTAATAAAAAAATGGCCGTGTTTAGTGTAAATTACATCTTAAAAGCAGAGAGCAAGAAATAAAGAGAAGCAGGTGAAAAGGGAAGCAGGTGAAAAGAATAACAGAGAGAAAAGGAGGAGGCTGATAAAATAGATTTCCCATCTGTGTTGCCATGGCGACAGTGGTGGCTGGTGGATGACTGATTTCCTGTACAGCTGTGTAGCTGGGAGGAAAAGGGTGAGCGAAGGAGGAGGAGCAGCGAGAGAGAGAGAGAGAGAGAGACTGTATTGATGTCATAGGCTGGGGGAGGAGCTTACTGAAGAAAGCAGTCCATGTTTTCTCTAGATTTTAAACCACATCTGATTTCCACATCTCCCCATTTCTACATGTTAATATCGGGTTATTGACTTGACAGTTATTACAATTCATGATGAATTTGGTTGACTACAATAGCAAATATACTGATGATGGTTTAGGGTAATTTTTTAACTGGGATTTATGATGTTCCCTACACATTACTAACAACAGTGAAGACTAAAAGAGAGAAAGAGAGAGAGTGAGAGTGAAAGGGAAAGAGAGAGAGGGGGAGAATCAGAGAGAGCGAGAGAAAGTGTGTCCCTAGCTTATTAAAGCAGACTGTGTACAATGTGATTAATGTCATCTCTTTAACCTGCCCACACACACACACACAGCATCCCCCTCCATGAGAAACACTCATTCAACGCACAACACAACTCTCCACCCCACTCAGAGCAAAACTCAACAATTGGGAACAATTACTCATACACTCACACACAAAGTGTAGGGGAGACCAGGGGGAGTTGTCACACTTTACTCTCGTGTATTTCTCAGCACCAGTATATCTTACAAGACTATTTTCAAAATTGAAATGGGAACCCTTTTTTATCCTAATATATTATTCAAACATGGAGTTTTAAGCCATCAAACACACTGTGTCCACTTGTGACAACCAGCCCCATTGGATGTCACATAGTACGGGGTTGGTTGTTTATGATAATGAGGTTAATAGTGACAAACAACCCCCCACATTCCATGTGACAAACAATCCATAACCACTCCCCAATGCTAATTAAGATGCTAGTTACCACATGGTTTGATTTAGGAACTCAGAAATCTGTGTGAAATATAGCTCGCTCTTTCCTCTTTTCAACAAAGATCATTGTTTATGGATCTGTTAAATGTTTCTGTTTTTATTTGTATCTAGTTTTTTTAAACTGCTCAATGGATATGATTAATGCTTGGATAACATATGTATTGATTTATTTTGCATTCTTTATGCGGTGGGCACTGCACAAAACCCAGAAAGTATTACCACTGTTATAGTATCTGGTGAATCATTGTAATGTTTGTTTGTGTCAATCCTGTAAGGGATTAACTAGTGATTTAACACAAAAATAAAATATAATTCATTAATTAGATTCCCCCATAATTCAAACATTTACAAAGAAAACACAAACATATATATATATATATATATATATATATATATATATATATAGTGCCTTGTGAAAGTATTCGGCCCCCTTGAACTTTGCGACCTTTTGCCACATTTCAGGCTTCAAACATAAAGATATAAAACTGTATTTTTTTGTGAAGAATCAACAACAAGTGGGACACAATCATGAAGTGGAATGACATTTATTGGATATTTCAAACTTTTTTAACAAATCAAAAACTGAAGAATTGGGCGTGCAAAATTATTCAGCCCCCTTAAGTTAATACTTTGTAGCGCCACCTTTTGCTGCGATTACAGCTGTAAGTCGCTTGGGGTATGTCTCTATCAGTTTTGCACATCGAGAGACTGAAATTCTTTCCCATTCCTCCTTGCAAAACAGCTCGAGCTCAGTGAGGTTGGATGGAGAACATTTGTGAACAGCAGTTTTCAGTTCTTTCCACAGATTCTCGATTGGATTCAGGTCTGGACTTTGACTTGGCCATTCTAACACCTGGATATGTTTATTTTTGAACCATTCCATTGTAGATTTTGCTTTATGTTTTGGATCATTGTCTTGTTGGAAGACAAATCTCCGTCCCAGTCTCAGGTCTTTTGCAGACTCCATCAGGTTTTCTTCCAGAATGGTCCTGTATTTGGCTCCATCCATCTTCCCATCAATTTTAACCATCTTCCCTGTCCCTGCTGAAGAAAAGCAGGCCCAAACCATGATGCTGCCACCACCATGTTTGACAGTGGGGATAGGGTGTTCAGGGTGATGAGCTGTGTTGCTTTTACGCCAAACATAACGTTTTGCATTGTTGCCAAAAAGTTCAATTTTGGTTTCATCTGACCAGAGCACCTTCTTCCACATGTTTGGTGTGTCTCCCAGGTGGCTTGTGACAAACTTTAAACGACACTTTTTATGGATATCTTTAAGAAATGGCTTTCTTCTTGCCACTCTTCCATAAAGGCCAGATTTGTGCAATATACGACTGATTGTTGTCCTATGGACAGAGTCTCCCACCTCAGCTGTAGATCTCTGCAGTTCATCCAGAGTGATCATGGGCCTCTTGGCTGCATCTCTGATCAGTCTTCTCCTTGTATGAGCTGAAAGTTGAGGGACGGCCAGGTCTTGGTAGATTTGCAGTGGTCTGATACTCCTTCCATTTCAATATTATCGCTTGCACAGTGCTCCTTGGGATGTTTAAAGCTTGGGAAATCTTTTTGTATCCAAATCCGGCTTTAAACGTCTTCACAACAGTATCTCGGACCTGCCTGGTGTGTTCCTTGTTCTTCATGATACTCTCTGCGCTTTTAACGGACCTCTGAGACTATCACAGTGCAGGTGCATTTATACGGAGACCTGATTACACACAGGTGGATTGTATTTATCATCATTAGTCATTTAGGTCAACATTGGATCATTCAGAGATCCGCACTGAACTTCTGGAGAGAGTTTGCTGCACTGAAAGTAAAGGGGCTGAATAATTTTGCACAGCCATTTTTTCTGTTTTTGATTTGTTAAAAAAGTTTGAAATATCCAATAAATGACGTTCCACTTCATGATTGTGTCCAACTTGTTGTTGATTCTTCACAAAAAAGTCGGACCACAATGCAGCGTGTAGATTGCGATCCATGTTTAATGGAAAAAACACACGTAAACACGAATCAATACAAAAAAACAATAAACGTAACGAAAACCGAAACAGCCAGTAGATAGTAGATAGTTACAAAGTAGCTAGTTACAAAGACACTAAGGACAATCACCCACGACAAACTCAAAGAATATGGCTGCCTAAATATGGTTCCCAATCAGAGACAACGATAAACACCTGACTCTGATTGAGAACCACTCCATACAGCCATAGACTCTGCTAGATCACCCCACTAGCTACAATCCCACTATATATCAAAACCCCAAGACAAAACACACCACAATTCCAAAATCCCATGCCACACCCTGGCCTGACCCAATACATAAAGATAAACACAAAATACTTCGACCAGGGCGTGACACTTTCACTTATGAAAAACACAAATTCCATTCACCTCAATGTTTTGTCATTCTGACATGAATTGACCAGGTAGACGAGTTCTTTCAAAGAATTCACACATTTTATCCTTAAAAATATTGCCCAGCTCCATTTAGATTGGGAGTAATTAGTGCTGTGACAACCAACCTGGTCTGCCCTACTACACACAGTTCCCTTACAGTGCATTCAGAAAGTATTCAGACCCCTTGACTTTCTCCACATTTTGTTATGTTACAGCCGTATTCTAAAATTGGTTAAAAATAATGTATTTCCTCATCAATCTACACACAATACCCCATAATGACAAAGTGAAAACTAATGAATTGTCCGTAGAGCTCCGAGACAGGATTTTGTCGAGTCACAGATCTGGGGAAGGGTACCAAAAAATATCAGCATGTCTGAATACTTATGCAAATGTTATATATATATATATATATATGCAAACATTTCTATATATTTTTTTGTTGCTTTGTCACTATGGGGTATCTTATGTACATTAATGAGGGGGGGAAACAATTTAATAAATTTTAGAACAAGGTTGTAAAGTAACAAAATGTGGACAAAGTCAAGAGGTCTGAAAACTTTCAGAATGCCCTGTATACACGTGCTTATAGTGAGCTACAAGAAACAACTATGATCATAGTTCTAACCTGGGGTCTATAACAGCTTTTCATCACACTCAAGTACTAAATATAAACGCAACATGTAGTGTGTTGGTCCCATGTTTCATGATCTGAAATAAATGATCCCAGAAATGGTCCATACACACAAAAAGCTTATTTCTCTAATGTTGGGCACAAATTAGTTTACACCCCTGTTAGTGAGCATTTCTTCTTTGCCAAGATAATCCATTACCTGACAGGTGTGGCATATCAAGAAGCTGATTAAACAGCATGATCATTACACGGGTGTACCTTGTGCTGGGGACAATAAAAAGGCACTCTAAAATTGGCCATTTTATCACACAACACAATGGCACAGATATCTCAAGTTTTGAGGGAGCATGCAATTGACATGCTAACTGCAGGAATGTCCACCAGAGCTGTTGCCAGAGAACTGAATGTTTATTTCTCTACCACATTGCCTCCAACATGTTATAGAGAATTTGGCAGTATGTCCAACCGACCTCACATACATAAACACTATTCACGCATACACTGACATACATAAACACTAGTCACTCACACACTCACATGAACTCAGCAAAGAAAGAAACGTCCCTTTTTCAGGACCCTGTCTTTCAAAGATAATTAGTAAAAATCCAAATAACTTCACAGATCTTCATTGTAAAGGGTTTTAACACTGTTTCCCATGCTTGTTCAATGAACCATAAACAATTAATGAACATGCACCTGTGGAACGGTCGTTAAGACACTAACAGCTTACATACGGTAGGCAATTAATGTCACAGTTATGAAAACTTAGGACACTAAAGAGGCCTTTCTACTGACTCTGAAAAACACCAAAAGAAAGATGCCCAGGGTCCCTGCTCATCTGTGTGAAGGTGCCTTAGGCATGCTGCAAGGAGGCTTAAAGACTGCAGATGTGGCCAGGGCAATAAATTGCAATGTCCGTACTGTAAGAAGCATAAGACAGCGCTACAGGGAGACAGGACGGACAGCTGAGCGTCCTCGCAGTGGCAGCCCACGTGTAACAACACCGAAATAGGATCAGTACATCCGAACATCACACCTGTGCGACAGGTACAGGATGGCAATAACAACTGCTTGAGTTACACCAGGAAGGCACAATACCAATACCTGAAGGCTTGTAGGCCTGATGTAAGGCTGGTCCTCACCAGAGATCACCGGCAACAACGTCGCCTATGGGCACAAACCCACTACAAACTGGATCAGACAGGACTGGCAAAAAGAGCTCTTCACTGACGAGTCACGTTTTTTTTCCATCGGGGTGATGGTCGGATTTGCGTTTATCGTCGAAGGAATGAGTGTTACACCGAGGACTGTACTCTGGAGCAGGATCAATTTGGAGGTGGAGGGTCCGTCATGGACTGGGGCAGTGTGCCACTGCATCATTGGTCTGAGCTTGTTGCCAATGCAGGAAATCTCAAAGCTGTGCGTTACAGGGAAGACATCCTCCTCCCTAATTTGGTACCCTTCCTGCAGGCTCATGCTGACATGACCCTCCAGCATGACAATGCCACCAGCCATACTGTTCGTTTTGTGCGTGATTTCCTGCAAGACAGGAATGTCAGTGTTCTGCCATGGCCAGCGAAGAGCCCGGATCTCAATCCCATTGAGCACGTCTGGGACCTGTTGGATCGGAGGGTGAGGGCTAGGGCCATTCCCCCCCAGAAATGTCTGGGTACACTATTCACTCACATGCATAAACACTATTCACTCACATTCATAAACACTATTCACTCACATTCATAAACACTATTCACTCACATTCATAAACACTATTCACTCACATGCATAAACACTATTCACTCACATTCATAAACACTATCCACTCACATACTCACATTCATAAACACTATTCACTCACATTCATAAACACTATTCACTCACATTCATGAACACTATTCACTCACACACTCACATACATAAACACTATTCACTCATACATAAACACTATTCACTCATACATAACCACTATTCACTAATACATAAACACTATTCACTCATACAATCACATACATAAATACTATTCACTCATACATAAACACTATTCACACATACATAAACACTATTCACTCATACATAAATACTATTCACTCATACATAAACACTATTCACTCATATATAAACACTATTCACTCATACATAAACACTATTCACTCATACATAAACACTATTCACTCATACATAAACACTATTCACTCATACATAAACACTATTCACTCATACATAAACACTATTCACTCATACATAAACACTATTCACTCATACATAAACACTATTCACTCATACATAAACACTATTCACTCATACATAAACACTATTCACTCATACATAAACACTATTCACTCATACATAAACACTATTCACTCATACATAAACACTATTCACTCATACATAAACACTATTCACTCATACATAAACACTATTCACTCATACATAAACACTATTCACTCATACATAAACACTATTCACACATACATAAACACTATTCACTCATACATAAACACTATTCACTCATACATAAACACTATTCACTCATATATAAACACTATTCACTCATATATAAACACTATTCACTCATACATAAACACTATTCACTCATATATAAACACTATTCACTCATACATAAACACTATTCACTCATACATAAACACTATTCACTCATACATAAACACTATTCACACATACATAAACACTATTCACTCATACATAAATACTATTCACTCATACATAAACACTATTCACTACATAAACACTATTCACTCATATATAAACACTATTCACTCATACATAAACACTATTCACTCATACATAAACACTATTCACTCATACATAAACACTATTCACTCATACATAAACACTATTCACTCATACATAAACACTATTCACTCATACATAAACACTATTCACTCATACATAAACACTATTCACTCATACATAAACACTATTCACTCATACATAAACACTATTATTCACACTCATACATAAACACTATTCACTCATACATAAACACTATTCACACTCATACATAAACACTATTCACTCATACATAAACACTATTCACTCATACATAAACACTATTCACTCATACATAAACACTATTCACACATACATAAACACTATTCACTCATACATAAATACTATTCACTCATACATAAACACTATTCACTCATACATAAACACTATTCACACATACATAAACACTATTCACTCATACATAAATACTATTCACTCATACATAAACACTATTCACTCATACATAAACACTATTCACTCATACATAAACACTATTCACTCATACATAAACACTATTCACTCATACATAAACACTATTCACTCATACATAAACACTATTCACTCATACATAAACACTATTCACTCATACATAAACACTATTCACTCATACATAAACACTATTCACACATACATAAACACTATTCACTCATACATAAATACTATTCACTCATACATAAACACTATTCACTCATACATAAACACTATTCACACATACATAAACACTATTCACTCATACATAAATACTATTCACTCATACATAAACACTATTCACTCATATATAAACACTATTTCATATATAAACACTATACATAAACACTATTCACTCATATATAAACACTATTCACTCATACATAAATACTATTCACTCATACATAAACACTATTCACTCATACATAAACACTATTCACTCATACATAAACACTATTCACTCATACATAAACACTATTCACTCATACATAAACACTATTCACTCATACATAAACACTATTCACACATACATAAACACTATTCACTCATACATAAATACTATTCACTCATACATAAACACTATTCACTCATACATAAACACTATTCACTCATACATAAACACTATTCACTCATATATAAACACTATTCACTCATACATAAACACTATTCACTCATACATAAACACTATTCACTCATACATAAACACTATTCACTCATACATAAACACTATTCACTCATACATAAACACTATTCACTCATACATAAACACTATTCACATACATAAACACTATTCACTCATACATAAATACTATTCACTCATACATAAACACTATTCACTCATACATAAACACTATTCACACATACATAAACACTATTCACTCATACATAAACACTATTCACTCATACATAAACACTATTCACTCATATATAAACACTATTCACTCATATATAAACACTATTCACTCATACATAAACACTATTCACTCATATATAAACACTATTCACTCATACATAAACACTATTCACTCATACATAAACACTATTCACTCATACATAAACACTATTCACACATACATAAACACTATTCACTCATACATAACCACTATTCACTCATACATAAACACTATTCACTCATACATAAACACTATTCACTCATACATAAATACTATTCACTCATACATAAACACTATTCACTCATATATAAACACTATTCACTCATACATAAACACTATTCACTCATACATAAACACTATTCACACATACATAAACACTATTCACTCATACATAAACACTATTCACTCATATATAAACACTATTCACACATACATAAACACTATTCACTCATACATAACCACTATTCACTCATACATAAACACTATTCACTCATACATAAACACTATTCACTCATACATAAACACTATTCACTCATATATAAACACTATTCACTCATATATAAACACTATTCACTCATACATAAACACTATTCACTCATACATAAACACTATTCACTCATACATAAACACTATTCACTCATACATAAACACTATTCACTCATACATAAACACTATTCACTCATACATAAACACTATTCACTCATACATAAACACTATTCACTCATATATAAACACTATTCACTCATACATAAACACTATTCACTCATACATAAACACTATTCACTCATACATAAACACTATTCACTCATACATAAATACTATTCACTCATACATAACCACTATTCACTAATACATAAACACTATTCACACATACATAAACACTATTCACTCATACATAACCACTATTCACTCATACATAAACACTATTCACTCATACATAACCACTATTCACTAATACATAAACACTATTCACACATACATAGACACTATTCACTCATACATAAATACTATTCACACATACATAAACACTATTCACTCATACAATCACATACATAAATACTATTCACTCATACATAAACACTATTCACTCATACATAAACACTATTCACTCATACATAAACACTATTCACTCATACATAAACACTATTCACTCATACATAAACACTATTCACTCATACATAAACACTATTCACTCATACATAAACACTATTCACTCATACATAAACACTATTCACTCATACATAAACACTATTCACTCATACATAAACACTATTCACTCATACATAAACACTATTCACTCATATATAAACACTATTCACTCATACATAAACACTATTCACACATACATAAACACTATTCACTCATACATAACCACTATTCACTCATATATAAACACTATTCACTCATACATAAACACTATTCACTCATATATAAACACTATTCACTCATACATAAACACTATTCACACATACATAAACACTATTCACTCATACATAAACACTATTCACTCATACATAAACACTATTCACTCATACATAAACACTATTCACTCATACATAAACACTATGCACTCATACATAAACACTATTCACTCATACATAAACACTATTCACTCATACATAAACACTATTCACTCATACATAAACACTATTCACTCATACATAAACACTATTCACTCATACATAAACACTATTCACTCATACATAAACACTATTCACTCATACATAAACACTATTCACTCATACATAAACACTATTCACTCATACATAAACACTATTCACTCATACATAACCACTATTCACACATACATAAACACTATTCACACATACATAAATACTATTCACTCATACATAAACACTATTCACTCATACATAACCACTATTCACTCATACATAAACACTATTCACTCATACATAAACACTATTCACTCATACATAAACACTATTCACTCATACATAAACACTATTCACTCATACATAAACACTATTCACTCATATATAAACACTATTCACTCATACATAAACACTATTCACTCATACATAAACACTATTCACTCATACATAAACACTATTCACTCATACATAAACACTATTCACTCATACATAAACACTATTCACTCATACATAAACACTATTCAGTCATACATAAACACTATTCACTCATATATAAACACTATTCACTCATACATAAACACTATTCACTCATACATAACCACTATTCACACATACATAAACACTATTCACACATACATAAATACTATTCACTCATACATAAACACTATTCACTCATACATAACCACTATTCACTCATACATAAACACTATTCACTCATACATAAACACTATTCACTCATACATAAACACTATTCACTCATACATAAACACTATTCACTCATACATAAACACTATTCACTCATATATAAACACTATTCACTCATACATAAACACTATTCACTCATACATAAACACTATTCACTCATACATAAACACTATTCACTCATACATAAACACTATTCACTCATACATAACCACTATTCACTCATACATAAACGCTATTCACTCATACATAAACACTATTCACTCATACATAAACACTATTCACTCATACATAAACACTATTCACTCATACATAAACACTATTCACACATACATAAATACTATTCACTCATACATAAACACTATTCACTCATACATAACCACTATTCACACATACATAAATACTATTCACTCATACATAAACACTATTCACTCATACATAAACACTATTCACTCATACATAAACACTATTCACTCATACATAAACACTATTCACACATACATAAACACTATTCACTCATACATAACCACTATTCACTCATATATAAACACTATTCACTCATACATAAACACTATTCACTCATACATAAACACTATTCACTCATACATAAACACTATTCACTCATACATAAACACTATTCACTCATACATAAACACTATTCACTCATACATAAACACTATTCACTCATACATAACCACTATTCACTCATACATAAACACTATTCACTCATACATAAACACTATTCAGTCATACACAAGATTTGAGAAAGTGATATTAGTAACAACGTTCTCTGACCTGTATCCTTGGAGACAGAGCACATAGTGAGGGGCTATAGAGAGACAGGCATGTCCAATCTATGTGCAATGTTTGTGTGTGTGTGTGCGACTAAACATTATGTAGCTTCATGATCCCTCATGTCTCCATTAAAAAACGTGCAGTTATAGTTTGTCAACTTGATACACAGACAATGAATATATCATATTGAATGTTGAATTACATTGAAATATAATTGTAAAACTATATTCATTCAATTCGGTATCAAAACATGAAATACAAGTTCAATTTATGAATTCAATGATTACATTTGTGAATTACAAATGCAACAATATTTGAATTAAAATAGTTAGGGTTCAGGTTATTTTAGGGACACAGTCAATCATTCTCCACAGCTCTGGCACAGTGTTTTGGGACAAAGACAACACTGCCACTTGGTGGCTAACTATAGTATGATGAGGCAGAAAACTATTGACTGCGGAGGTGAGATGTTTTCTACGGGCAGCAGAGGGGAGCATGTCTCCATGGATACAGAATATTGGCTTCTCCCAGTGTCCTCAGAATGTCAGTCGAGAGGAGAGGTCTCAGTTCCAATACTTCCCTCTTTGAAGTAATTCTTGATCTGACATTATTTGGACATAAAGCAGGGACTCCAATACATATATTTGCCTCTGATAAACCCACTGTTAGATCAGTGAAAATGTCAAGGAAGGTTTAGGTATAAGAGCATTAGTCATTTAGTATACGCAATGTACAGTCAGTGGTGCATTCACAAAGTATTTGAGTAGGGCACTGCGTTTGACTCTGTTTTCATTGCTCCGTCTGTTATACACAGAGTATACAAAAAACTAAAGACAACTTCCTGATATTGAATTCTATACTCCTGTTCATTTACTAATTAAATGATGTTACCTTCAGTCTGTTATATCAGGATTTGTAAGATACTGATAGAAACTAAAACAGACAGAGCCCCAGTCTACCAAAGTTAAATGTTTATTCACGGGAACGTTCTGACGGGTACAGTACAGGACCTTCAATTTACAGTGACACACATACTTCCACACCAAACATCAAAGCCGCGCGATCCAATAGAGCGTAGGGGAGTATGTGAGAATAGTGTCTTCCTACCCTCCCCTAAGATAGGGAGAGACCTGGGACTGGGAAGTGTCCCAGCCAAGGTCTCCCCGGATCTGGCTCAGACAGATAGTCTGTTCTCAAAACACTAGACACACTGTTCCCAAAATGTTGATTCTATCTAAAACCACACACAGTATTATAACATAATCATCGAATGAGTCTAACACTTACACACATGTATTATAATAATCTATTGATTCAAATTAATTTCATACAACCACATGGTATCAGACCTATGGTTTCAGGACTGTAACATTCTAATAATTTATTAAAACAAATTTCCTTATCAAAAACCCTGACAAACTTTTACAGATGCCTCCATCGAGAGCATCCTGTCGGGCTGTATCACCGCCTGGTATGGCAATTGCACCGCCCTCAATCGCAAGGCTCTCCAGAGGGTAGTGAGGTCTGCACAACGCATCACCGGGGGCAAACTACCTGCCCTCCTGGACACCTACAGCACCCGATGTCACAGAAAGGCCAAAAAGATCATCAAGGACAACAACCACCCGAGCCACTGCCTGTTCACCTTGCTACCATCCAGAAGGTGAGGTCAGTACAGGTGCATCAAAGCTGGGACCGAGAGACTGAAAAACAGCTTCTATCTCAAGGCCATCAGCCTGTTAAACAGCCATCACTAACACAGAGAGGCTGCAACCTACAGTTGAAGTTGGAAATCAGGGAATTTTTACTAGGATTAAAGTTGAAATGTATTTGGCTATGGTATATGTAAACTTCCAACTTCAATTGTACATACTGACTAGAAATATTGGCCACTTTAATAAATGGATCACTAGTCACCTTAAATAATTCCACTTTAATAATGTTTACATATCTTGCATTTCTCATCTCATATGTATATACTGTATTTCATACCATCTGTTGTATCTTGCCTGTGCCGCTCCAGTCATCGCTCATTCATCTATTTATATGTATATATTCTTATTCCATCCCATTAGATTTGTGTGTATCAGGTAGTTGTTGGGGAATTGTTAGATTACTTGTTTGATATTACTGCACTGTCAGAACTTGATGCACAAGTGTAACAATTGCTTAACATTAAAGCTTAAACCCTATTGGACCAGTTAGGTTCTCTATTGGACCAGTTAGGTACTCTATTGGACCAGTTAGGTTCTCTATTGGACCAGTTAGGTACTCTATTAAACCAGTTAGGTACTCTATTGGACCAGTTAGGTTCTCTATTGGACCAGTTAGGTTCGCTACTGGAGCAGTTAGGTTCTCTATTGGACCAGTTAGGTTCTCTATTGGACCAGTTAGGTTCTCTATTGGACCAGTTAGGTTCGCTACTGGAGCAGTTAGGTTCTCTATTGGACAGTTAGGTTCTCTATTGGACCAGTTAGGTTCGCTACTGGAGCAGTTAGGTTCTCTATTGGAGCAGTTAGGTTCTCTATTGGACCAGTTAGGTTCTCTATTGGACCAGTTAGGTTCTCTATTGGACCAGTTAGGTACTCTATTGGACCAGTTAGGTTCTCTATTGGACCAGTTAGGTTCTCTATTGGACCAGTTAGGTTCTCTATTGGACCAGTTAGGTTCTCTATTGGACCAGTTAGGGTCTCTATTGGACCAGTTAGGTTCTCTATTGGACCAGTTAGGTTCTCTATTGGACCAGTTAGGTTCTCTATTGGACCAGTTAGGTTCTCTATTGGACCAGTTAGGTTCGCTACTGGAGCAGTTAGGTTCTCTATTGGACCAGTTAGGTTCTCTATTGGACCAGTTAGGTTCTCTATTGGACCAGTTAGGTACCCTATTGGACCAGTTAGGTACCCTATTGGACCAGTTAGGTTCTCTATTGGACCAGTTGGGTTCTCTATTGGACCAGTTAGGTTCTCTATTGGACCAATTAGGTTCTCTATTGGACCAGTTAGGTACTCTATTGGACCAGTTAGGTTCTCTATTGGACCAGTTAGGTACTCTATTGGACCAGTTAGGTACTCTATTGGACCAGTTAGGTACTATATTGGACCAGTTAGGTTCTCTATTGGACCAGTTAGGCTCGCTACTGGAGCAGTTAGGTTCTCTATTGGACAGTTAGGTTCTCTATTGGACCAGTTAGGTTCGCTACTGGAGCAGTTAGGTTCTCTACTGGAGCAGTTAGGTTCTCTATTGGAGCAGTTAGGTTCTCTATTGGACCAGTTAGGTTCTCTATTGGACCAGTTAGGTACTCTATTGGACCAGTTAGGTTCTCTATTGGACCAGTTAGGTTCTCTATTGGACCAGTTAGGTTCTCTATTGGACCAGTTAGGTACTCTATTGGACCAGTTAGGGTCTCTATTGGACCAGTTAGGTTCTCTATTGGACCAGTTAGGTACTCTATTGGACCAGTTAGGGTCTCTATTGGACCAGTTAGGTACTCTATTGGACCAGTTAGGTTCTCTATTGGACCAGTTAGGTACTCTATTGGACCAGTTAGGTTCTCTATTGGACCAGTTAGGTACTCTATTGGACCAGTTAGGTTCTCTATTGGACCAGTTAGGTACTCTATTGGACCAGTTAGGTTCTCTATTGGACCAGTTAGGTACTCTATTGGACCAGTTAGGTTCTCTATTGGACCAGTTAGGTACTCTATTGGACCAGTTAGGTTCTCTATTGGACCAGTTAGGTTCTCTATTGGACCAGTTAGGTACTCTATTGGACCAGTTAGGGTCTCTATTGGACCAGTTAGGTTCTCTATTGGACCAGTTAGGTACTCTATTGGACCAGTTAGGGTCTCTATTGGACCAGTTAGGTACTCTATTGGACCAGTTAGGTTCTCTATTGGACCAGTTAGGTACTCTATTGGACCAGTTAGGGTCTCTACTGGAGCAGTAGGGAGAAATGAAAACCACACAACTGAATCATTCAGGGGAAAAAATGCCAACGTGTATATTGTAAATAAAAATACTTATTTGTACAATGAGCTCAATATGAATGAAATACATCAATAGTACAATAGGCCATATATCCTGCCTATAGTTTACTAGGGTCACCCAACTATCTTAATCCGAGGGTCTCTCAGATGTCAACGCTCAAAGTTCAATAGCAATACAATAAACATGAATCCACAGAAAAACACAACCCAATTCACAAATACTGACTTTTCCCTCAATCCCTTCACAGCATGTGAAGGGATTAATATCCAGTTCTCTCAGTTTTATACAACTTCTCAACATTTTGAAACATAGTTTTTCTTCATGGAATGGCGGTAGCTATTCACGTTACGTTCTAGCTCTTTTCTTTCAGAATGTTGGCGCCAATTGGTGTATGACTTGAGGTTAGGAGACGGACTAAGAGAATATTGAGTTTTGATTGGCTCAAGATAAACTGCTCGTCATGCAGCTTCTGACAGCTAATTTGTAATAGCTGTCAACTTAAACATATTAATAGCAATATAGTATAATAAGATTGGTTACTGGAATCCCACGAGTAACGATAAGTATTCAGCATTAGTTGACCTGCGTTACACAAGCATTAACATCTGCTAACCATGTGTATGTGACCAATAAAATTTGATTTGTACCTCCCACTTTTGTCCTCAGAACAGCCTCAACTCGTGGGGACATGGACTCTACAAGTTGTTGAAAGCGTTCCACAGGGACGTTGGCCCATGTTGACTCCAATGCTTCCCACAGTTGTGTCAAGTTGGCTGGATGTCCTTTGGGTGGTGGAACATTCTCGATACACACGGGAAACTGTTGAATGTGAAAAACCCAGCAGCTTTTGTAGTTTTTGACACACTGAAACTGGTACGCCTGACACGTACTATAATATCTCGTTCAAAGGCACTTAAATAATTTGTCTTGCCCGTTCACCCTCTGAATGGCAAACATACACAATCCATGTCTCAATTGTCTCAAGACCTAAAAATCCTCCCCTTCATCTACACTGATTGAAGTGGATTGAACAGGTTAAATCAATAAGGGATCATAGATTGACCAGGTGAAAGCTGTCATGGAGTAGGTTGACCAGGTGAAAGCTGTCATGGAGTAGGTTGACCAGGTGAAAGCTGTCATGGAGTAGGTTGACCAGGTGAAAGCTGTCATGGAGTAGATTGACCAGGTGAAAGCTGTCATGGAGTAGGTTGACCAGGTGAAAGCTGTCATGGAGTAGGTTGACCAGGTGAAAGCTGTCATGGAGTAGGTTGACCAGGTGAAAGCTGTCATGGAGTAGGTTGACCAGGTGAAAGCTGTCATGGAGTAGGTTGACCAGGTGAAAGCTGTCATGGAGTAGGTTGACCAGGTGAAAGCTGTCATGGAGTAGGTTGACCAGGTGAAAGCTGTCATGGAGTAGGTTGACCAGGTGAGCTGTCATGGAGTAGGTTGACCAGGTGAAAGCTGTCATGGAGTAGGTTGACCAGGTGAAAGCTGTCATGGAGTAGATTGACCAGGTGAAAGCTGTCATGGAGTAGGTTGACCAGGTGAAAGCTGTCATGGAGTAGGTTGACCAGGTGAAAGCTGTCATGGAGTAGGTTGACCAGGTGAAAGCTGTCATGGAGTAGGTTGACCAGGTGAAAGCTGTCATGGAGTAGGTTGACCAGGTGAAAGCTGTCATGGAGTAGGTTGACCAGGTGAAAGCTGTCATGGAGTAGGTTGACCAGGTGAAAGCTGTCATGGAGTAGATTGACCAGGTGAAAGCTGTCATGGAGTAGGTTGACCAGGTGAAAGCTGTCATGGAGTAGGTTGACCAGGTGAAAGCTGTCATGGAGTAGGTTGACCAGGTGAAAGCTGTCATGGAGTAGGTTGACCAGGTGAAAGCTGTCATGGAGTAGGTTGACCAGGTGAAAGCTGTCATGGAGTAGATTGACCAGGTGAAAGCTGTCATGGAGTAGAGCTGTCATGGAGTAGATTGACCAGGTGACCAGGTGAAAGCTGTCATGGAGTAGGTTGACCAGGTGAAAGCTGTCATGGAGTAGGTTGACCAGGTGAAAGCTGTCATGGAGTAGATTGACCAGGTGAAAGCTGTCATGGAGTAGGTTGACCAGGTGAAAGCTGTCATGGAGTAGGTTGACCAGGTGAAAGCTGTCATGGAGTAGGTTGACCAGGTGAAAGCTGTCATGGAGTAGGTTGACCAGGTGAAAGCTGTCATGGAGTAGATTGACCAGGTGAAAGATGTCATGGAGAGTAGGTGTTCTTAATGTTTTGTACACTCAGCGTATATTGTCTTGCACAACATTGACCAAACAGAATATCAGAGAGGTCAGGACAGCTTAGACAAATAAATGTTTTTTTATTTTTTTATTGAATATTGTTTCACTACAACAGGGTTTGAGAAAACAACTAAATCATTCATGTTTTTCCTGAAGGGCGATCCTTTCACAGAAAGGACTATGGATACTTAGTTGCAGACATACAGTAAGGGTGCGTGTAGAAGCTAAGCCACCAAAGGAGAGAGTTGAACCAAATGCTAAGGTTTTTCAGGTTGTTGTTCTGGTTCTATGGCGGTGCACCTGGACACACACTGGCTTTATACAGCATAGAACATCAATGATCTACCAGAAAAATATTTCAACTTGTCAACAAGTCTTTGTTTGCTCGGATACCCAATATTAATAAGTAGAAATTATAAGAGTAAAAAAAAGAGAAGCTAGGTACATGTCGTTAGAAATGAAATGTTACAGTGTGAGCTTTTACTTTGAAATCACACAAAAATATCAATTTTATAAGTGTATTCATTATTACACATTTCTTTCCAACAATCACGTCTTGCTGCCTTGGCCTGATCTGTGGTTCTAGATCAAGACACCTTGTTCTGTGGTTCTAGGCCGATGTGTCCAGCTGATGAGACCAGCTGTGAAGAGAAGTGGAACTGTCAGGTCTCTCCACTGTACCACAGCAGAGCTGTTTCTAGAACATTCTAAAACAAGGTTCTAGAGCATACGTAGCTCCCTGGAGCAGCATTGGAAAAGCTCACGAGAATGTTGATCCAAAACAATTACTTAACTGAGGGACATAGTGGTCTATAATTCCAAATACATCAGGAAGTCGCATTTTGTTTATTATTCCAGAGATATTAGGTAACACAAATGAGTCTAGGATTACAAATGTACATGCATAGTGTACTATTACCATACATGAAATGAAGAGGTTAATGATACTGACACGGCCTTCTCAATAAGGTTTTACTGAGTGGGGAAGAAATGCAAAAGTACTGTGTGAAAGACATTTGGAAGACAAACTCTACTTTCCATTTCTATTGAGAAGGTATGGTTTGGAGATGTATTAGTTAGAACTCTAAGAGAATAGATCAAGAAGAACAAAAAGAGGCCAGACAGCCTTGTCTGGATCCACACATAGTAAGGTATAATAAAGACATCTTTATATGAACATGACTTGTGTAGTTGTGTGTTTCAAACCTTGTGAAAATTGTTTAGCTCTTGGCCAATTAACTGAGCAATGTAAAAATCCTTAGGCATCAACTTTCTTCAGCTACTGTAAGATGAAATGAGACTATCGCTGGGTAAAAAAAAAAGGGCACAATATTTTTTTTAAAGTGAATGTGATTTCACAGGTTTGTAATACTGTCACATAAATGTGCACTGCTTATAATACTGACTGACATCAACCGCACACAAATAATAACTTTTCAAAAAAATACAATGCATCTTATTGTTCTAAAAAAGCTCCATTCCAAAAATATTACTTAAAACTTCCAATTAGCTAAAATGATCAAATAAAAAGTAACAAAAATGTTTTAACAAGTTCCAGTTTGAAATAATAAATTGAGACAGAACAAACACGACAACCCCCAAAACTAACAAAGACAGCTGAGTGAATAATAATATCATCATGTTTCAGCATACAGAAAGAAAAGTCTAAATCCCAGTTTGAGAGCTGGCCTAAACACTACCAAACTCCATTTTGTCTGTGTGTGGATTACGTCTTGGATTTTCTCAGCTCTGCGCACACAGACAGGTGAGGGCATGTAGAAACTCATCCTGCCCCAAGCAACAGAGCAGACCTGAAACAGCCGATGACGTCGCCCGTTCTCCACGTCGCGTGACAGGAAACGAACTGTCACAGATTCAAATATGTCTGTTATAAGGATGGTAGAATAGGGATGGTAGATGACATCATTATAGAGGTAATCCCCTTCAATGATTACTGGTTAATAAACAGACTGTTTGAATAATGATTTTTAAAGTCTGATGTCAATGATTAAATACCAAATATACTGCTGAGCAACAATAAAGGTAGAGGGGAGCCGTATGACATAAAAACGGAAGTGGGCAAGTGTTGCTAAGCGAGAAGCTGGGATTGATTGTCAAGGCACGGTTGTGGTTCAGGACTTGCATAGGTGTAATGAAGGCATGTGGGGTGTGTTCCTAATTTCAGGCTCCTCCCCACACGAGCAGACAGCTCTACAGAGGAACTGTTGGCACATTGCACTTCCTGGCAAAGAGAGGAGAAATGGCGTGTCATGTCTAATCTCAGACTAGCGCATGCTGGATTTGGTTCTGGGCTCCGAGATGATGTCATATCATGTCATACATACTACATACTGGAGACAGAGGGAAGGGAGATGCAGGACATCATCAGTGTTTCTTCTTCTGGATCAACCTCTAGATTCTGGATCAATCCAGATCCTGCTCATTGTGACGTCATAATATCCTGTCATGGACTCACAAAGCTGTATCATTTCATTGATTGGTTACACACTACAATAATAATAATAAGTGGACATGACATTTTTTCTTTAGTTTAATGCAACTTGTCTTTGGTTCATAGCACAAATAGATTCACTATGTATTTTTTGTAGGGGAAGGAGTGGGATCTACTCTTCATGGCAGAACATTTTGATATTGGCTGTGTGTGTTTTATGGTATGTGTGTAGTACTGCGTTAGTAAAGTCATAGTAGGCAAACACAAGACGTTGATTTTAGTTTTCTGTGAAAGCATTATCAAGGTTCAGATCCCAAAAAAACATTCTGGATAAAGTACATGCTTTGGAATAAAGTCAGAGGTTGTATAAATAACAGGGTGATGGTGAGATATTCCTTGACGTTCCTTAACTTTTCCCTTTACTCTCCCAACCAGAGTGTCACTGTGGACTATTATCAGTCCGTGTAAAAGATGCTGTCAGATTTCCTGGAAACCCAGAACAGGTTTATCCTTTTGTTTTTTAAATATTTGTTATTATACCCCCGTTTTGGCAAAAGATTCCTCTGAAAGGGCTTTTCGTTATCAGTTATCTGTCTCTCCGGTGTAGGTCGTCTCAGGTGTTACCATGGTTACGTTGACTGGCGATGTCATTCTGGTGGATTATAGGGCTTTTAACCTCCGTCTGACTCTTCCCAGTACGGTGCAGATGGCTGTTATGGCTGACAGGTTATGGCAACAGACAGATAAACCAAGCATCACCTCTCCAAACCTCAAACGCTCTTCTCTCGTCCCATTCTGTTTCCTGAGGCACCTACAGGTCTGAGCGGTGGAGGCAGGGGTCATGAGGCCACCCTTTTTTTGCCTCCCCCATCCATCCATCACACCACAAACTCTGGGACTTCGTCGCTGGTCAGCTCCAGGGAGAAGTACTTGCTGGTCCTCTTGATGGGGAAGCCGTCAAGCTGATCACCGCGGATCCCGGCGCACTGCTCGGCAAGGTTGCCCTGGTAACCACTGCTGTCGCTCAGCTCCTGGGCACAGCCAAAGGTGTAGCTGTGGGCGGTGTCCTGGCATAGCTCCGCCCATTGGAGGCAGCCCTTCTGGTAGAGACGCACATCGTCCAGGGATTGGCTGTGGCGGTCCGTCGATGTCTGAGGCTTCCTGCACACCGTCGTCTGGGGAACAGAAGGAAACCTAAACAATCAGTAAATGTATTCCATTTTTTTAACAATGTAAAAACTGCTGTACTTGCCTTTTCCCTTACTATTTCTAGCCAGAGAGCAGATATTTTTTGTGAAGGTTTTACTTGACAATTTAAAGGAATAAGTGATCAAAATTGATCAAAATTTAGTTCAATGCACTGATTGTAAGTCATTCTGGATAGGAGGGTCTGCTAAGTAACTCAAATGTAAAATGTCAGTACTAGGGATGCAAATTTTGGTCAATGTTGATGCAAAGTAACCGACCCTCATTAACCCGGTTAACAAACGGTTACATTTGTTCCAAATAGTTAAATGACCAACAAACAAATACAAGGAACAGACATGTTTCATTATAGAGCTTACTTGAATCACGCAACAGTAGCAAGCCAATCGTCTCACTGTCAAAAGGCTGGTATTGAACATACAACGACTGTAACGAAGCAGCCAATGTAAAACATTTCCAACATATTAACAACCCCCATCCTAGTCAAAATGCAATTCCCAGGAAAACACTGTTCTACACAGCGAACCAGATGCCAGCAGTTCCATATGTGAGAGATGAAAATATCTGTTAGAAACGCAGAATGAGGGAGACTCTAAAGATGCAACAACTAGGATGTTAATATGACTAGGATGGGGGTTGTTAATATGACTAGGATGGGGATTGTTAATATGACTAGGATGGGTTGTTAATATGACTAGGATGGGGGTTGTTAATATGACTAGGATGGGGGTTGTTAATATGACTAGGATGGGGGTTGTTAATATGACTAGGATGGGGGTTGTTAATATGACTAGGATGGGTTGTTAATATGACTAGGATGGGGGTTGTTAATATGACTAGGATGGGGGTTGTTAATATGACTAGGATGGGAGTTGTTAATATGACTAGGATGGGTTGTTAATATGACTAGGATGGGGGTTGTTAATATGACTAGGATGGAGGTTGTTAATATGACTAGGATGGGAGTTGTTAATATGACTAGGATGGGGGTTGTTAATATGACTAGGATGGGGGTTGTTAATATGACTAGGATGGGTTGTTAATATGACTAGGATGGGGGTTGTTAATATGACTAGGAGGATGGGGGTTGTTAATATGACTAGGATGGGGGTTGTTAATATGACTAGGATGGGTTGTTAATATGACTAGGATGGGGGTTGTTAATATGACTAGGATGGGTTGTTAATATGACTAGGATGGGGGTTGTTAATATGACTAGGATGGGGGTTGTTAATATGACTGGATGGGTTGTTAATATGACTAGGATGGGGGTTGTTAATATGACTAGGATGGGAGTTGTTAATATGACTAGGATGGGTTGTTAATATGACTAGGATGGGTTGTTAATATGACTAGGATGGATTGTTAATATGACTAGGATGGGTTGTTAATATGACTAGGATGGGTTGTTAATATGACTAGGATGGGTTGTTAATATGACTAGGATGGGGGTTGTTAATATGACTAGGATGGGGGTTGTTAATATGACTAGGATGGGTTGTTAATATGACTAGGATGGGGGTTGTTAATATGACTAGGATGGGTTGTTAATATGACTAGGATGGGGGTTGTTAATATGACTAGGATGGGGGTTGTTAATATGACTAGGATGGGTTGTTAATATGACTAGGATGGGGGTTGTTAATATGACTAGGATGGGTTGTTAATATGACTAGGATGGGTTGTTAATATGACTAGGATGGGGGTTGTTAATATGACTAGGATGGGTTGTTAATATGACTAGGATGGGTTGTTAATATGACTAGGATGGGTTGTTAATATGACTAGGATGGGGGTTGTTAATATGACTAGGATGGGGGTTGTTAATATGACTAGGATGGGGGTTGTTAATATGACTAGGATGGGTTGTTAATATGACTAGGATGGGGGTTGTTAATATGACTAGGATGGGTTGTTAATATGACTAGGATAGGGGTTGTTAATATGACTAGGATGGGTTGTTAATATGACTAGGATGGGGGTTGTTAATATGACTAGGATGGGGGTTGTTAATATGACTAGGATGGGTTGTTAATATGACTAGGATGGGGGTTGTTAATATGACTAGGATGGGTTGTTAATATGACTAGGATGGGTTGTTAATATGACTAGGATGGGGGTTGTTAATATGACTAGGATGGGGGTTGTTAATATGACTAGGATGGGTTGTTAATATGACTAGGATGGGAGTTGTTAATATGACTAGGATGGGAGTTGTTAATATGACTAGGATGGGAGTTGTTAATATGACTAGGATGGGGTTGTTAATATGACTAGGATTGTGTTGCTAATATGACTAGGATTGGGGTTGTTAATATGACTAGGATTGTGTTGCTAATATGACTAGGATTGTGTTGTTAATATGACTAGGATGGGTGTTGTTAATATGACTAGGATTGCGTTGCTAATATGACTAGGATTGTGTTGCTAATATGACTAGGATTGCGTTGCTAATATGACTAGGATTGTGTTGCTAATATGACTAGGATTGCGTTGCTAATATGACTAGGATTGTGTTGCTAATATGACTAGGATTGTGTTGTTAATATGACTAGGATGGGTGTTGTTAATATGACTAGGATGGGTGTTGTTAATATGACTAGGATGGGTGTTGTTAATATGACTAGGATGGGTGTTGTTAATATGACTAGGATGGGTGTTGTTAATATGACTAGGATGGAGGTTGTTAATATGACTAGGATGGGTGTTGTTAATATGACTAGGATGGGTGTTGTTAATATGACTAGGATTGTGTTGCTAATATGACTAGGATTGCGTTGCTAATATGACTAGGATTGTGTTGCTAATATGACTAGGATTGTGTTGCTAATATGACTAGGATTGTGTTGCTAATATGACTAGGATTGTGTTGCTAATATGACTAGGATTGTGTTGCTAATATGACTAGGATTGTGTTGCTAATATGACTAGGATTGTGTCTTTGGCTTCTGGACAACAAAATAGAATTCATATGAATACCAATAGAACAGGTCTCACTGTCCAACCAGTGATTTTGTTGTGCTCATGTAGCATATGCTGTTCGCGTGTTATAAAGAAGATGCATGACGAACTAACGACAATACACACACATCAATTTAATTCCATTACGCAAATGGACCTATAGGCCGATAAGCATGACCGGTAACCGGTTAACTGTTAAAACTTCTTTGGGATAGGGGGCAGCATTTTCACTTTTGGATGAATAGCGTGCCCAGAGTGAACTGCCTCCTACTCAGTCCCAGATGCCAATATATGCATATTATTATTAGTATTGGATAGAAAACACTTTGAAATTTCTAAAACTGTTTGAATGATGTCTGTGAGTATAACAGAACTCATATGGCAGGGAAAAACCTGAGAAAAAATCCAAACAGGAAGTGGGAAATCTGAGGTTTGTAGTTTTTGAACTCAGCCCTATCAAATACACAGTGGGATATGGGTCAAGATGCACTTCCTAAGGGTTCCACTAGATGTCAACAGTCTTTAGAAACTTGAATGAGGCTTCTACTGTGAGGTGGGACCGGATGAGAGCTCTTTGAGTCAGTGGTCTGGCAGAGTGTCACAGCCTCATGACGCGCGATCACGAGGGAGTTAGCTCTCATTCCATGGTTTTTCTACAGACAATGGAATTCTCCGGTTGGAACATTATTGAACTTTTATGATAAAAACATCCAAAAGATTGATTCTATACTTAGTTTGACAAGTTTCTTCGACCTGTAATATAACTTTTTGAGCGTTTCGTCCGACTGGACCAGATCGCGCTTTTGGATTTGTTTACCAAACGCCCTAACAAAAGAAGCTATTGGACATAAATGGACATAAATGATGGACAATATCGAACAAAACAAGCATTTATTGTGGAACTCCGATTCCTGGGAGTGCATTCTGATGAAGATCATCAAAGGTAAGTGAATATTTATAATGCTATTTATGAATACTGTTGACTACCCAACATGGTGGATATTTCTCTGGCTGGTTTGTGCTCTGAGCGCCATTCTCAGATTATGCTTTTTCCGTAAAGTTTTTTTGAAATCTGACACAGCGGTTGCAGATTGTATCTAAAGTTCCATGCATAACACTAGAATTTTCATCAACATTTATAATGAGTATTTCTGGGAATTCATGTGGCTCTCTGCACAACCACCGCATGTTTTAGAACTACTGAACGTAACGCGCCAATGTAAAATTAGATTTTTTTGAACGGGGTTAACATCCCTAGTCAGTACCAAACAGGATAAACTGTCACTGACCTGAGGAAGAGACTCAATGCTCTGGCCTCTCATCTTCACAACGGTCTCAGAGGAACTGGAGGTGGATGAGCTGACCTCCTTCACTATGAGTCCTACAGTGCAGACAGAGAGGATGACATTCATAAAAACAACAACTAATACAACACCATCTGTTGACCACCCAGCCAACTTCAATTCAACCAGTCTCACTGAGATAGGAGGCTGTCCGAAATGAGTGAATGAAGACAGCAAGACAGTAAGAGGTTGTATGTACCAGAGTCTGGACTGGGTAGAAAATAAAGACAGTGGTTGTATGTACCAGAGTATCCGTTGGTCTGGTGTGGGTAGAGAAGCTAAGACAGTGGTTGTATGTACCAGAGTATCCGTTGGTCTGGTGTGGGAAGATAAGACAGTGGTTGTATGTACCAGAGTATCCGTTGGTCTGGTGTGGGAAGATAAGACAGTGGTTGCATGTACCAGAGTATCCGTTGGTCTGGTGTGGGTAGATAAGATAAGACAGTGGTTGTATGTACCAGAGTATCCGTTGGTCTGGTGTGGGTAGATAAGACAGTGGTTGTATGTACCAGAGTATCTGTTGGTCTGGTGTGGGTAGAGAAGATAAGACAGTGGTTGTATGTACCAGCGTATATGTTGATCTGGTCTTGGTAGAGAAGTTAAGACAGTGGTTGTATGTACCAGAGTATCCGTTGGTCTGGTGTGGGTAGATAAGATAAGACAGTGGTTGTATGTACCAGAGTATCCGTTGGTCTGGTGTGGGTAGATAAGATAAGACAGTGGTTGTATGTACCAGAGTATCCGTTGGTCTGGTGTGGATAGATAAGATAAGACAGTGGTTGTATGTACCAGAGTATCCGTTGGTCTGGTGTGGGAAGATAAGACAGTGGTTGTATGTACCAGAGTATCCGTTGGTCTGGTGTGGGAAGATAAGACAGTGGTTGTATGTACCAGAGTATCCGTTGGTCTGGTGTGGATAGATAAGATAAGACAGTGGTTGTATGTACCAGACTATCCGTTGGTCTGGTGTGGGAAGATATGACAGTGGTTGTATGTACCAGACTATCCGTTGGTCTGGTGTGGGTAGATAAGACAGTGGTTGTATGTACCAGAGTATCCGTTGGTCTGGTGTGGGTAGATAAGACAGTGGTTGTATGTACCAGAGTATCCGTTGGTCTGGTGTGGGAAGATAAGACAGTGGTTGTATGTACCAGAGTATCCGTTGGTCTGGTGTGGGTAGATAAGATAAGACAGTGGTTGTATGTACCAGAGTATCCGTTGGTCTGGTGTGGGTAGATAAGACAGTGGTTGTATGTACCAGAGTATCCGTTGGTCTGGTGTGGGAAGATAAGACAGTGGTTGTATGTACCAGAGTATCCGTTGGTCTGGTGTGGGTAGATAAGATAAGACAGTGGTTGTATGTACCAGAGTATCCGTTGGTCTGGTGTGGGTAGATAAGATAAGACAGTGGTTGTATGTACCAGAGTATATGTTGATCTGGTCTTGGTAGAGAAGCTAAGACAGTGGTTGTATTGTACCAGAGTATCCGTTGGTCTGGTGTGGGTAGATAAGATAAGACAGTGGTTGTATGTACCAGAGTATATGTTGATCTGGTCTTGGTAGATAAGATAAGACAGTGGTTGTATGTACCAGAGTATCCGTTGGTCTGGTGTGGGTAGATAAGATAAGACAGTGGTTGTATGTACCAGAGTATATGTTGATCTGGTCTTGGTAGAGAAGCTAAGACAGTGGTTGTATTGTACCAGAGTATCCGTTGGTCTGGTCAGGGGACATGGTCAGCATGTCCTCGGTGATGTGGATGCACAGGTCCTGGTTCAGGTCCAGGGTCAGCTCATGGAGCTCCTCATAGTCTTTCGGGTCGTCCACTAACATCTCAATCTCTGGAGGGAAAGACAGACACTATTATTAACCTCTGGGGGGACGGACAGTCAGACAGACACTAATATTAACCTCTGGGGGGACAGTCAGACAGACACTAATATTAACCTCTGGGGGGACAGTCAGACAGACACTAGTATTAACCTCTGGGGGACAGTCAGACAGACACTAATATTAATCTCTGGGGGACAGTCAGACAGACAGACACTAATATTAACCTCTGGGGGACAGTCAGACAGACACTAATATTAATCTCTGGGGACGGACAGTCAGACAGACACTAATATTAACCTCTGGGGGACAGTCAGACAGACACTAATATTAATCTCTGGGGGACAGTCAGACAGACACTAGTATTAACCTCTGGGGGACGGACAGTCAGACAGACACTAATATTAACCTCTGGGGGACAGTCAGACAGACACTAATATTAACCTCTGGGGGGACGGACAGTCAGACAGACACTAATATTAACCTCTGGGGGGACAGTCAGACAGACACTAATATTAACCTCTGGGGGGACAGTCAGACAGTCAGTCAGACAGACACTAATATTAACCTCTGGGGGGACAGTCAGACAGACACTAGTATTAACCTCTGGGGGGACGGACAGTCAGACAGACACTAATATTAACCTCTGGGGGGACAGTCAGACAGACACTAATATTAACCTCTGGGGGGACAGTCAGACAAACACTAATATTAACCTCTGGGGGGACGGACAGTCAGACAGACACTAATATTAACCTCTGGGGGGACGGACAGTCAGACAAACACTAATATTAACCTCTGGGGGGACGGACAGTCAGACAGACACTAATATTAACCTCTGGGGGGACGGACAGTCAGACAAACACTAATATTAACCTCTGGGGGACGGACAGTCAGACAGACACTAATATTAACCTCTGGGGGGACAGTCAGACAAACACTAATATTAACCTCTGGGGGGACAGTCAGACAGTCAGTCAGACAGACACTAATATTAACCTCTGGGGGACAGTCAGACAGACACTAATATTAACCTCTGGGGGGACAGTCAGGCAGACACTAATATTAATCTCTGGGGGGACAGTCAGACAGAAACTAATATTAACCTCTGGGGGGACAGTCAGACAGACACGAATATTAATCTCTGGGGGGACAGTCAGACAGACACTAATATTAATCTCTGGGGGGACAGTCAGACAGAAGGTAATATTAACCTCTGGGGGGACAGTCAGACAGACACGAATATTAATCTCTGGGGGGACAGTCAGACAGACACGAATATTAATCTCTGGGGGGACAGTCAGACAGACACTAATATTAATCTCTGGGGGGACAGTCAGACAGACACTAATATTCATCTCTGGGGGGACAGTCAGACATTCAGACACTAATATTAATCTCTGGGGGGACAGTCAGACACTAATATTAATCTCTGGGGGACAGTCAGACATTCAGACACTAATATTAATCTCTGGGGGACAGTCAGACATTCAGACACTAATATTAATCTCTGGGGGGACAGTCAGACATTCAGACACTAATATTAATCTCTGGGGGGACAGTCAGACACTAATATTAATCTCTGGGGGGACAGTCAGACAGAAAGACACTAATATTAATCTCTTGGGGGACAGTCAGACATTCAGACACTAATATTAGTCTCTGGGGGGACAGTCAGACAGACAGTAATATTAATCTCTGGGGGGACAGTCGGACAGACAGACACTAATATTAACCTCTGGGGGGGACAGTCAGACAGTCAGTCAGACAGACAGTAATATTAATCTCTGGGGGGACAGTCGGACAGACAGACACTAATATTAACCTCTGGGGGGGACAGTCAGACAGTCAGTCACACAGACACTAATATTAATCTCTGGGGGGACAGTCAGACACTAATATTAATCTCTGGGGGGACAGTCAGACATTCAGACACTAATATTAATCTCTGGGGGACAGTCAGACAGAAAGACACTAATATTAACCTCTGGGGGGACAGTCAAACATTCAGACACTAATATTAATCTCTGGGGGGACAGTCAGACACTAATATTAATCTCTGGGGGGGACAGTCAGACATTCAGACACTAATATTAATCTCTGGGGGGACAGTCAGACACTAATATTAATCTCTGGGGGGGACAGTCAGACAGAAAGACACTAATATTAATCTCTGGGGGGACAGTCAGACATTCAGACACTAATATTAGTCTCTGGGGGGACAGTCAGACAGACAGTAATATTAATCTCTGGGGGGACAGTCGGACAGACAGACACTAATATTAACCTCTGGGGGGGACAGTCAGACAGTCAGTCAGACAGACAGTAATATTAATCTCTGGGGGGACAGTCGGACAGACAGACACTAATATTAGTCTCTGGGGGGACAGTCAGACAGTCAGACACTAATATTAATCTCTGGGGGGACAGTCAGACAGAAAGACACTAATATTCATCTCTGGGGGGACAGTCAGACAGAAAGACACTAATATTCATCTCTGGGGGGACAGTCAGACAGAAAGACACTAATATTAATCTCTGGGGGGACAGTCAGACAGAAAGACACTAATATTCATCTCTGGGGGGACAGTCAGACAGAAAGACACTAATATTCATCTCTGGGGGGACAGTCAGACAGAAAGACACTAATATTAATCTCTGGGGGACAGTCAGTCAGACAGACACTAATATAAAATCTCTGGGGGGACAGTCAGACAGACAGACACTAATATTAATCTCTGGGGGACAGTCAGACAGTCAGACACTAATATTAATCTCTGGGGGACAGTCAGACAGAAAGACACTAATATTAATCTCTGGGGGACAGTCAGTCAGACAGACAGTAATATTAATCTCTGGGGGGACAGTCAGTCAGACAGACACTAATATTAATCTCTGGGGGGACAGTCAGACATTCAGACACTAATATTAGTCTCTGGGGGGACAGTCAGACAGACAGTAATATTAATCTCTGGGGGGACAGTCGGACAGACAGACACTAATATTAACCTCTGGGGGGGACAGTCAGACAGTCAGTCAGACAGACACTAATATTAATCTCTGGGGGGACAGTCAGACAGTCAGACACTAATATTAGTCTCTGGGGGGACAGTCAGACAGAAAGACACTAATATTCATCTCTGGGGGGACAGTCAGACAGAAAGACACTAATATTAATCTCTGGGGGGGACAGTCAGTCAGACAGACACTAATATTAATCTCTGGGGGGACAGTCAGACATTCAGACACTAATATTAATCTCTGGGGGGACAGTCAGACACTAATATTAATCTCTGGGGGGACAGTCAGACATTCAGACACTAATATTAATCTCTGGGGGGACAGTCAGACATTCAGACACTAATATTAATCTCTGGGGGGACAGTCAGACATTCAGACACTAATATTAATCTCTGGGGGGACAGTCAGACAGTCAGACATTCAGACACTAATATTAATCTCTGGGGGGACAGTCAGACAGACAGACACTAATATTAGTCTCTGGGGGGACAGTCAGACAGTCAGACACTAATATTAATCTCTGGGGGGACAGTCAGACAGAAAGACACTAATATTAATCTCTGGGGGGACAGTCAGACAGTCAGACAGACAGACACTAATATTAATCTCTGGGGGGACAGTCAGACATTCAGACACTAATATTAATCTCTGGGGGGACAGTCAGACATTCAGACACTAATATTAATCTCTGGGGGGACAGTCGGACAGACAGACACTAATATTAATCTCTGGGGGGACAGTCAGACAGTCAGACACTAATATTAATCTCTGGGGGGACAGTCGGACAGACAGACACTAATATTAATCTCTGGGGGGACAGTCAGACACTAATATTAATCTCTGGGGGGACAGTCAGACAGTCAGACACTAATATTAATCTCTGGGGGGACAGTCGGACAGACAGACACTAATATTAATCTCTGGGGGGACAGTCAGACAGTCAGACACTAATATTAATCTCTGGGGGGACAGTCGGACAGTCAGACACTAATATTAATCTCTGGGGGACAGTCAGACAGACAGACACTAATATTAACCTCTGGGGGACAGTCAGACATTCAGACACTAATATTAATCTCTGGGGGACAGTCGGACAGACAGACACTAATATTAACCTCTGGGGGACAGTCAGACAGTCAGTCACACAGACACTAATATTAATCTCTGGGGGACAGTCAGACACTAATATTAATCTCTGGGGGACAGTCAGACATTCAGACACTAATATTAATCTCTGGGGGACAGTCAGACAGAAAGACACTAATATTAACCTCTGGGGGACAGTCAAACATTCAGACACTAATATTAATCTCTGGGGGACAGTCAGACACTAATATTAATCTCTGGGGGGACAGTCAGACATTCAGACACTAATATTAATCTCTGGGGGGACAGTCAGACACTAATATTAATCTCTGGGGGAGAGTCAGACAGAAAGACACTAATATTAATCTCTGGGGGACAGTCAGACATTCAGACACTAATATTAGTCTCTGGGGGGACAGTCAGACAGACAGTAATATTAATCTCTGGGGGGACAGTCGGACAGACAGACACTAATATTAACCTCTGGGGGACAGTCAGACAGTCAGTCAGACAGACAGTAATATTAATCTCTGGGGGGACAGTCGGACAGACAGACACTAATATTAGTCTCTGGGGGGACAGTCAGACAGTCAGACACTAATATTAATCTCTGGGGGGACAGTCAGACAGAAAGACACTAATATTCATCTCTGGGGGGACAGTCAGACAGAAAGACACTAATATTCATCTCTGGGGGGACAGTCAGACAGAAAGACACTAATATTAATCTCTGGGGGGACAGTCAGACAGAAAGACACTAATATTCATCTCTGGGGGGACAGTCAGACAGAAAGACACTAATATTCATCTCTGGGGGGACAGTCAGACAGAAAGACACTAATATTAATCTCTGGGGGGACAGTCAGTCAGACAGACACTAATATAAAATCTCTGGGGGGACAGTCAGACAGACAGACACTAATATTAATCTCTGGGGGACAGTCAGACAGTCAGACACTAATATTAATCTCTGGGGGGACAGTCAGACAGAAAGACACTAATATTAATCTCTGGGGGGACAGTCAGTCAGACAGACAGTAATATTAATCTCTGGGGGGACAGTCAGTCAGACAGACACTAATATTAATCTCTGGGGGGACAGTCAGACATTCAGACACTAATATTAGTCTCTGGGGGGACAGTCAGACAGACAGTAATATTAATCTCTGGGGGGACAGTCGGACAGACAGACACTAATATTAACCTCTGGGGGGGACAGTCAGACAGTCAGTCAGACAGACACTAATATTAATCTCTGGGGGGACAGTCAGACAGTCAGACACTAATATTAGTCTCTGGGGGGACAGTCAGACAGAAAGACACTAATATTCATCTCTGGGGGGACAGTCAGACAGAAAGACACTAATATTAATCTCTGGGGGGACAGTCAGTCAGACAGACACTAATATTAATCTCTGGGGGACAGTCAGACATTCAGACACTAATATTAATCTCTGGGGGACAGTCAGACACTAATATTAATCTCTGGGGGACAGTCAGACATTCAGACACTAATATTAATCTCTGGGGGACAGTCAGACATTCAGACACTAATATTAATCTCTGGGGGGACAGTCAGACATTCAGACACTAATATTAATCTCTGGGGGGACAGTCAGACAGTCAGACATTCAGACACTAATATTAATCTCTGGGGGGACAGTCAGACAGACAGACACTAATATTAGTCTCTGGGGGGACAGTCAGACAGTCAGACACTAATATTAATCTCTGGGGGGACAGTCAGACAGAAAGACACTAATATTAATCTCTGGGGGACAGTCAGACAGTCAGACAGACAGACACTAATATTAATCTCTGGGGGGACAGTCAGACATTCAGACACTAATATTAATCTCTGGGGGGACAGTCAGACATTCAGACACTAATATTAATCTCTGGGGGGACAGTCGGACAGACAGACACTAATATTAATCGCTGGGGGGACAGTCAGACAGTCAGACACTAATATTAATCTCTGGGGGGACAGTCGGACAGACAGACACTAATATTAATCTCTGGGGGGACAGTCAGACACTAATATTAATCTCTGGGGGACAGTCGGACAGTCAGACACTAATATTAATCTCTGGGGGGACAGTCGGACAGACAGACACTAATATTAATCTCTGGGGGGACAGTCAGACAGTCAGACACTAATATTAATCTCTGGGGGGACAGTCGGACAGTCAGACACTAATATTAATCTCTGGGGGGACAGTCAGACAGACAGACACTAATATTAACCTCTGGGGGGACAGTCAGACATTCAGACACTAATATTAATCTCTGGGGGGACAGTCGGACAGACAGACACTAATATTAATCTCTGGGGGGACAGTCGGACAGACAGACACTAATATTAACCTCTGGGGGGACAGTCAGACATTCAGACACTAATATTAATCTCTGGGGGGACAGTCGGACAGACAGACACTAATATTAATCTCTGGGGGGACAGTCAGACAGTCAGACACTAATATTAATCTCTGGGGGGACAGTCGGACAGACAGACACTAATATTAGTCTCTGGGGGGACAGTCAGACATTCAGACACTAATATTAATCTCTGGGGGGACAGTCAGACATTCAGACACTAATATTAATCTCTGGGGGGACAGTCGGACAGACAGACACTAATATTAATCTCTGGGGGGACAGTCAGACAGTCAGACACTAATATTAATCTCTGGGGGGACAGTCGGACAGTCAGACACTAATATTAATCTCTGGGGGGACAGTCAGACAGACAGACACTAATATTAACCTCTGGGGGGACAGTCAGACATTCAGACACTAATATTAATCTCTGGGGGGACAGTCAGACATTCAGACACTAATATTAATCTCTGGGGGGACAGTCGGACAGACAGACACTAATATTAACCTCTGGGGGGGACAGTCAGACAGTCAGTCAGACAGACACTAATATTAATCTCTGGGGGGACAGTCAGACAGTCAGACACTAATATTAACCTCTGGGATGGACAGTCAGACAGACAGACACTAATATTAATCTCTGGGGGGACAGTCAGACAGAAAGACACTAATATTAATCTCTGGGGTGGACAGTCAGACAGACAGACACTAATATTAATCTCTGGGGTGGACAGTCAGACAGACAGACACTAATATTAATCTCTGGGGTGGACAGTCAGACAGACAGAGGGCCCGTGATGATCACTAGTGGAGCAGGGGAGAAGGGATGACAAAACAAAGTGTGCGTGTCCCTTGCTGTGTGCGTGTCCCATGCCGTGTGCGTGTCCCATGCCGTGTGCGTGTCCCTTGCCGTGTGCGTGTCCCTTGCCGTGTGCGTGTCCCTTGCCGTGTGCGTGTCCCTTGCCGTGTGCGTGTCCCTTGCCGTGTGCGTGTCCCATGTCGTGTGCGTGTCCCTTGCCGTGTGCGTGTCCCTTGCCGTGTGCGTGTCCCTTGCCGTGTGCGTGTCCTTTGCCGTGTGCGTGTCCCTTGCCGTGTGCGTGTCCCTTGCCGTGTGCGTGTCCCATGCCGTGTGCGTGTCCCTTGCCGTGTGTGTGTCCCATGCCGTGTGCGTGTCCCATGCCGTGTGCGTGTCCCTTGCCGTGTGCGTGTCCCTTGCCGTGTGCGTATCCCTTGCCGTGTGCGTGTCCCTTGCCGTGTGCGTGTCCCATGCCGTGTGCGTGTCCCTTGCCATGTGCGTGTCCCATGCCGTGTGCGTGTCCCTTGCCGTGTGCGTGTCCCTTGCCGTGTGCGTGTCCCTTGCCGTGTGCGTGTCCCTTGCCGTGTGCGTGTCCCTTGCCGTGTGCGTGTCCCTTGCCGTGTGCGTGTCCCTTGCCGTGTGCGTGTCCCTTGCCGTGTGTGTGTCCCTTGCCGTGTGCGTGTCCCTTGCCGTGTGCGTGTCCCTTGCCGTGTGCGTGTCCCTTGCCGTGTGCGTGTCCCTTGCCGTGTGTGCAATTGATTGCCTTACCATCATCGTCCAGAATCCGCTCCTTGCCCCCGCTCTCGACCCCCGAGGTGTGTGAGCTCCCATGGCTAGTAGTTGAAGAGCTGCAGGTTCTCAGGGCCCTGTGTAGGGCCCCTCCAGGGGCCAGGAAACTGTCTGTCTCCACCCCAGAGGTTCGTGAGCTGCTGTGGCTGGCGGTGGAGTGGCGAGAAAGGCGTTTGAGGTGAGACACGGTGCTGCCGGCGCTGCTGCCGCTGGCCCGGGAACGCTTGTCCAGCCCGTCCATATCCAGCTCCAACGCATCGCTGATGTACGACTCACGGTACTGCTTCTTGTCTGGAGAGGAGGGATAGACAGAGGGTTAGACAAATCAAATCAAATTTTATTTGTCACATACACATGGTTAACAGATGTTAATGCGAGTGTAGCGAAATGCTTGTGCTTCTAGTTCCGACAATGCAGTGATAACCAACAAGTAATCTAACTAACAATTCCAAAACTACTGTCTTATACACAGTGTAAGGGGATAAAGAATATGTACATAAGGATATATGAATGAGCGATGGTACAGGGCAGCATACAGTAGATGGTATCGAGTACAGTATATACATATGAGATGAGTATGTAGACAAAGTAAACAAAGTGGCATAGTTAAAGTGGCTAGTGATACATGTATTACATAAGGATGCAGTCGATGATGTAGAGTACAGTATATACGTATGCATATGAGATTAATAATGTAGGGTAAGTAACATTATATAAGGTAGCATTGTTTAATGTGGCTAGTGATATATTTACATCATTTCCCATCAATTCCCATTATTAAAGTGGCTGGAGTTGGGTCAGTGTCAATGACAGTGTGTTGGCAGCAGCCACTCAATGTTAGTGGTGGCTGTTTAACAGTCTGATGGCCTTGAGATAGAAGCTGTTTTTCAGTTTCTCGGTCCCAGCTTTGATGCACCTGTACTGATCTCGCCTTCTGGATGATAGCGGGGTGAACAGGCAGTGGCTCGGGTGGTTGATGTCCTTGATGATCTTTATGGCCTTCCTGTAACATCGGGTGGTGTAGGTGTCCTGGAGGGCAGGTAGTTTGCCCCCGGTGATGCGTTGTGCAGACCTCACTACCCTCTGGAGAGCCTTACGGTTGAGGGCGGAGCAGTTGCCGTACCAGGTGGTGATACAGCCCGCCAGGATGCTCTCGATTGTGCATCTGTAGAAGTTTGTGAGTGCTTTTGGTGACAAGCCGAATTTCTTCAGCCTCCTGAGGTTGAAGAGGCGCTGCTGCGCCTTCTTCACGACGCTGTCAGTGTGAGTGGACCAATTCAGTTTGTCTGTGATGTGTATGCCGAGGAACTTAAAACTTGCTACCCTCTCCACTACTGTTCCATCGATGTGGATAGGGGGTTGTTCCCTCTGCTGTTTCCTGAAGTCCACAATCATCTCCTTAGTTTTGTTGACGTTGAGTGTGAGGTTATTTTCCTGACACCACACTCCGAGGGCCCTCACCTCCTCTCTGTAGGCCGTCTCGTCGTTGTTGGTAATCAAGCCTACCACTGTTGTGTCGTCCGCAAACTTGATGATTGAGTTGAAGGCGTGCGTGGCCACGCAGTCGTGGGTGAACAGGGAGTACAGGAGAGGGCTCAGAACGCACCCTTGTGGGGCCCCCGTGTTGAGGATCAGCGGGGAGGAGATGTTGTTGCCTACCCTCACCACCTGGGAGCGGCCCGTCAGGAAGTCCAGTACCCAGTTGCACAGGGGCGGGTCGAGACCCAGGGTCTCGAGCTTGATGACGAGCTTGGAGGGTACTATGGTGTTGAATGCCGAGCTGTAGTCGATGAACAGCATTCTCACATAGGTATTCCTCTTGTCCAGGTGGGTTAGGGCAGTGTGCAGTGTGGTTGAGATTGCGTCGTCTGTGGACCTATTTGGGCGGTAAGCAAATTGGAGTGGGTCTAGGGTGTCAGGTAGGGTGAAGGTGATATGGTCCTTGACTAGTCTCTCAAAGCACTTCATGATGACGGAAGTGAGTGCTACGGGGCGGTAGTCGTTTAGCTCAGTTACCTTAGCTTTCTTGGGAACAGGAACAATGGTGGCCCTCTTGAAGCATGTGGGAACAGCAGACTGGTATAGGGATTGATTGAATATGTCCGTAAACACACCAGTACCACAGCAGTACCACAGATAAAGAGCCTCACAGGAGCTGGTCAGAATAGAAAATTCACTCCTAAGGAATCGTGGATATGCCCTACAGGTATATGTGACGGCAGGTAGCCTAGTGGTTTAAGAGCATTGGTCAGGTAACCGAAAAGGTAGCTGGGTCAAATCCCAGAGCAGACTAGGTTAAAAATCTGTATGTACCCTTGAGCAAGGCCCTTAACCCTAATTGCTTTTATAAGTCACTCTGGAAAAGAGTGTGTGCTAAATGATTCAAATGTAAATATCAACATTACAACTGGCTAAGGGAAGGAATGCTGAATTACACAGAGACACCAGGAGAATCCTGGGAGTCAAATTTCTCCAGTATGGCAAGATGGCAGCATGGCCAGGTAGGTGTGTCCAGGTATGTAATGTACCTTCGTTCTCCTCCAGCCTTCGGACTTGTTTGAGAACAGGCTGCAGGTTCATGTAGAGGCGATGGCTGTTGCTGAGTAACTGTAGGAGGTGGCGGGACCGCAGGGGACAACCGGTGTAGTAGATCAGTTTACGGGCCGACGGGAGACCATCCGGCAGGATCTCAAACTTCTTACCCTGAAAACAGACAAGAGAGAGAGGAATAGGAGTTAGAATCCTTGTAGGATATCTTTATGCTATCTATGCTATCTACACGTCATCCAGCTGACGTAACACTATGATCATGGAAGATCTTGGTGTCTGAGATACTAATGGAGCGACGATCCTGTGTGATTCAACAGACACCAGTGTGAGTGTTGCATCTTTTTGAATGATCAGTTTGTTTGCAGAGGGATATACATGAGAGGATTCAGACACTTCGCCAGAGAGCCAGATATCCCCACAGGCAAAAACACACAATGGGGGGGCAGAACCGTCTCTTCTTTGAAAACTATTCTGCGCCCCCCCCATCTTACAACCAAAACAAGACACAAACCCAACTGCAGACACGTTTCAAAGTTTTCTTATTAGTTTATTAGGATCCCCATTAGCTTTTGTAGCAGCAGCTACTCTTCCTGGGGTCCACAAACAACACAAAGAATGACAAGTAACAAAACACTGATACAGTGATAGACGAGGACAGTCAAGCAAACTCAAAATACGATAAGCAATAATACAAAAAAATATATGAGCATTAATAAAAAATATATATAAACAATAAAACAAACAAAAGTGTGTGTCTCTTTACAGTCCTCGGCGTTCCATGAGATGCTGTTTCATCCGATTTTTAAAAGGTCATTTTGCTGTTTGAGTAATTGGAGATTGAAGGGAATTGCATGTGATCATGGCTCTGTATATTACGGTGCGCTGCTGTGAATTACATTTTAACATTCTGATCAGAACGCTATTTGATTACGCAGACAAAAATCTGGAATTTTCATCACAGTAATATTTATCATTAAAACTAAGAGAAGCAGTTCATCTCTTTTCAACACTCAACCAGGAAAGAATGGCACGCTGCTGTTGTCGTTCGTTCTGTATGTGAGGTTAAGGGCGAGGCGTGCTGCTCTGTTTTGAGTCAGCTGCAGCTTTGTTAGGTCTTTGTTTGCTGCATTTGACCACATTACCGGACAGTAATCAAGATGGGACAAGACCACAGTCTAAACAACTAGTACCGTTGATTTGTGTCAAAAACGCAGAACATCTTTTTTTATAAACAGACATAGCCCTCCCCATCTTCACAACTACTTTGTCAATATGACTTGACCATAATTGACCATCCGATGTTATAACGAGGAGATTAGCTTCCTCAACGGTCACACACTTCACACACAACTCCAGTTGAGGTTTAGTTCTTTGAGAATGTATTTGGTTCAAAACAATGTTATAAGTTTTAGATGCATTGAAGATCACTTTATTATTAAACCATGTGAGTTTCAGCCGTGTCTAAGCTTGGGGAGTGTCTACTAGGCTATATGGAATTGTTTTAAGAAGGTCATACCATTTGGCTATGTGATTTTAAATCTTAAGACCCCTTGACGTATTGATTTAAAAGAAAATTAAAAATGGTATTTGGCCTTACTGCTATTAGCCTATACAAAAGCATTGAATAACAGATTCACTACATAGAACAAATGTCATGTATACTCCCACTCCCCTCCGGCGCCCGAGGTAGTCAGGCTGCTCATTATTACACACACCTGTCACCATCGTTAAGCGCATCATCAGACCTAATCACCTGCCTGATGAACCTTCCTGATTAACATGTCACTCCCTTTGGTTCTTTCTGAGAGATATAAGAAAGATCAGAAAACATGTATTTAACACCTTATTTTTAGCCCTTTTCAACTGATATCAGGGGACCTTCAGACGAGTCGAGAGGCCTGTGGGTGTCCTAGAGAACAACAACTGGCATGTTTGTGTTCGTGAGAGTCTCACCTTTACACGGAGGGGTCATACTAGTGTGTAGGCCAAACTGTTTGGATGCTACAGACAGAAGTTGGCAGATCAACTGAACCAAATTCAGACGAGTTCCATGCAGAAGATCAAAGCGGAGAACACCATCTTGTTCGTGAGAGTCATCTTTCTCTATAGGGGTCATAATAGTTTGTTGGCCAAACTGTTCGACAACACAGATGATTTTGTGAGAACACAGATTTGCGGGATGTCTCGTGGTCTAACAAACACAGCTCTAGCTCTGTCACAGCAGATGCACGACATAAAACAGATCTCTAGCTTAAACTGACATGTTGATTTTTGTATTTTTTTGTTTTGTTGTTGTACTATTCACCTGCTTGATAGTGTGTTTGGTGTCAACAGATGTTCGTTTTCTGGTTGACCTGAACATTGACTAGTTGGCAACTAGCTATCCTCCCACAGGGTAGTTTCTATCCATGACTAATGCCAGTAATATGACTCAGGTTATCACTAAACCAACTAGAGTGTATACCAATAGTGTTGGTTCTGCAACATCCAGTTGTATCGATCATATCGTCACTAATTCTGCAGAGCTTTGCTACAAAGCCATATCAGTTCGCATTGGCTGTAGTGACCATAACAAGGAAAGCCAAAGTGCCAAAGTTTGGATAATTATTAAAGAGATCATACAAAATGTTCTCAGGACTCTTTTGTTGAAGATGTAAAAAATGTATGTGGGTCTGAAATGTATGAGGAAGTGAATCCAGATGTGAATGAGGAAGTGAACCCAGATGTGAATGAGGAAGTGAATCCAGATGTGAATGAGGAAGTGAATCCAGATGTGAATGAGGAAGTGAATCCAGATGTGAATGAGGAAGTGAATCCAGATGTGAATGAGGAAGTGAATCCAGATGTGAATGAGGAAGCGAATCCAGATGTGAATGAGGAAGCGAATCCAGATGTGAATGAGGAAGTGAATCCAGATGCAGCACTGGAAGTATTTGTAAAATTATTCATGCTAATGATTGACAAGCATACACCTGTTATGAAACACGTGCCACCTTTACAACTAGTTAGTTCATCCAATTTATGCCCTGCTAGAGCTGCCCCAGGTCAAATGTAAGTACTGCTATTGTAAAGTGGAAACGTCTAGGAGCAACAACGGCTCAGCCGCAAAGTGGTAGGCCACACAAGCTCACAGAACTGTCAAGTGCTGAAGCGCAGAACATGTAAAAATCGTCTGTCCTCAGTTGCAACACTCACTACCTAGTTACAAACGGCCTCTGGAAGCAACATCAGAACAGAAACTGTTCATCAGGAGCTTCATGAAATGGGTTTCCATGGCCGAGCAGCTGCACACAAGCCTAAGATCACCATACGCAATGCCAAGCGTCGGCTGGAGTGGGGTAAAGCTCGCTGCCATTGGATTCTGTAGCAGTTGAAATGCGTTCTCTGTAGTGATTAATCACGCTTCACCATCTGGCAGTCCGACGGACTAATATGGGTTTGGCAAATGCCAGGAGACCACTACCTGCGAATACATTGTGCCAACTGTAAAGTTTGGTGGAGGAGGAATAATGGTCTGGGGGTGTTTTTAATGGTTTGGGCCCCTCAGTTCCAGGGAAGGGAAATCTTTACACTACAGCATACAATTACATTCTAGACAATTCTGTGATTCTTGTGGCAACAGTTCGGGGAAGATCATTTCCTGTTTCAGCATGACAATGCACCTGAGCACAAAGAGAAGTTTGCACAAAAGGGCTTTATTACAGAAATAAATACTCCTCAGTTTCATCAGCTGTCCGGGTGGCTGGTCTCAGATGAATATGCCAGATGAGGAGGTCCTGGGCTGGCAAGGTTACACGTGGTCTGTGGTTGTGAGGCTGGTTGGATGTAGTGCCAAATTCTCTAAAACAACATTGGAGGCAGCTTATGGTAGAGAAATGAACACCGGCAAATGCTCCCCTTCGATGGCCAATGGCACGCTGGAGAAATGTGCTCTTCACAGATGAATTTAGGTTTCAACTGTACCGGGCAGATGGCAGACAGCGTGTATGGCATTGTGTGGGCGAGCGGTTAGCAGATGTCAATGTTGTGAACAGAGTGCGCCATGGTGGTGGTGGGGTTATGGTATGGGCAGGCAACGAACACAATAGAATTTTAGCGATGGCCATTTGAATGCACAGAGATACCGTGATGAGATCCTTCACCCGCTGTCATCACCTCGTGTTTCAGCATGATAATGCACGGACCCTTGTTGCAAGGATCTGTACACAATTCCTGGAAGCTGAAAATGTTCCAGTTCTTCCATGGTCTGCATACTCACCATACATGTCACCCATTGAGCATGTTTGGGATGCCCTGGATCGGTGTACGACAGCGTGTTCCAGTTCCCGCCGATAACCAGCAACTTCGCACAGCCATTGAAGAGGATTGGGACAACATTCCACAATCAACATCCTAATCAACTCTATGCGAAGGAGATATGTCGTGCTGCATGAGGCAAAGGGTGGTCAAGCCAGATACTGGACTGGTTTTCTGATCCACGCCCCTATCTATTGTGCATGGGAATACTTTGGAACAGATTTCCAAAATTGAAATTGATTTGAGATGATTTTCTGTAGTTTAAACATTTTCTGTCCAACAATAAAAACATTTTTTTTTAACTTGTGGTCCCAAATAAAATCACCTGCGAGCCCCTGCCTTTTGGTAGTGAAGTGACTGTAGCAGCTAGGGGTAAGACCCAACAGAGAAGAGGAGCTCTGTGTCACTATTTCCACAACTATAGTAGTCTGTGTAGGAGCTGAACTCTCTCTAACCACTGCCATAAGTCAAGACTGGCTTCAAGTTTCAAAGACGTCATCGCTGGGATCATGAGAGAAAGAAACAGAACTTCCAGAAATAGAGAGACTCTCCTAGGCCCTCAAAGTGCCTAATGACGTCCGACTTCTGACATTTCCTTGCCACGATCCTAACAAGTATCGCGATACTGGCATCGTCTCAGCCTTACCTCTTAGTATATACCATCTCCATGGCTCTACTCACCACAAATACCAGTTTGCCCACATTGGTCCAGGGGAAATCATACAGGAGCTCTTTCACTGTCCCCACGTTCTGAGAGAAACAGAAACATGATATAAATCGTCATAGAAACCATACGTATTAATAACACATGACCTAGACACATTTATCCCTCACAGCCACCCTTCCTACTGTACCTGAAATATTTGGATCCCACGCAAGGTCAGTCCTAAAGTCATGGAACCCTCCACATCCTTTTTGTCCTGCGGAAGAGATAGAAGTTTATTAGTAATTATATGTTTGTGTTTGTGTGTGTGTGTCCAGGTTGACCTCTGACCTTATATAGTCTGTAGTAGTGGACTGTAACATCATCCAGCTGGGCACACTCCTTGATGTATTTAAGATGAGCCTCCGAGGCGGTGAGGGAAAACAGGTCTTTGTGCATGTTGGGGATGTGTCTCAGGATGTAATCCCGGCCTCGCTTGGCCCTCACCTGCAAGAGACAGAGACAAATAGGCTGGTTTCAGTGAGGTGACAAAGGAATTCTCTCATACAAGCATCTCAGTAGAGTGAACTCCATCTGCTGGTTCTGATGTCAGTTCACTGGCAGAAGGAAGGAAGGAAGGCTTGCCAGTTGGGTTAATGGAGGTCGATGAAACCCCCGTCCAGGGGAAGACAGATGCCTCATATACTGATATTACATCCCAAAAGGCGTCGTCCAGCTGGGCACAAAAGGCGTCGTCCACCTTATTTCCTGTACATTGAGTATACAAAACATGAAGTACCCCTGCACTAGCCATAACATAGATTTCACCTGGATTCACCTAGTCAGCCTATGATCCCTTATTGATGTCACCTGTTAAATCCACTGCATTCAGTGTAGACGAAGGGGGGGAGACCGGTTAAAGAAGGATTTTTAAGCCTCGAGACAATTCAGTCATGGATTGTGTGTGTGTGTCATTCAGAGGGTGAATGGGAAAGGCAAAAGAGGGACAAAAGTGCCCTTTGAACAGAGTTTGGTAGTAGGTGCCAGGTGCACCGGTTTGTGTCAAGAATGGTCCACCACCCAAAGGACATTCAGCCAACTTGACACAACTGTGGGAAGCATTGGAGTCAACATGGGCCAGCATCTCTGTGGAACACTTTCGACACCTTTTAGAGTCCATGTCCTGACGAACTGAGGATGTTCTGAGGGCAAGGGGGGTAGTGCAACTCAATATTAGGAAGGTGTTTTTAAAGTTTGGGATACTCAGTGTGTAGTGCACTACTTTTGTCCAGAGCCCTATGGACCATGGTGCACTACTCTGACTATATAGGCGATAGGGTGCTATTAGGGAGGGACCCACAATCCCACTGGACTCAGTTTCAGGTCTAGATTTGGGTCTTTTCTCCGGAACCCAGCCACTCACTCAGAACCAGTTAGAGAACACCCTGGGAGGATGTATTTATGTACCAATCCTGAATGTACAACCATTTCCTGACCCTGTGGCTTCAAAGTGGATATGGGACCAATGGGACGGCAACAGACTAATCACAGGAAGTGGTTGGTAATTAGAGGGGTGGGGCACCGTCGTGTCCGGGAGGGGAGGGGGGCATGTCGAATAGGAGAGGAGAGGCAGCAAGTTTAGCCAGCTCGCATGCAGATCATTTCTCTAAAGGGTCAACCGTGCTGTGTGCCACTACCAGGGACGAAAATAAAACAAGCGTCCTAGATCCAGCATGTTCCAATGAGGTAGCGTCCTCAAATTGTTGGAGCTCAGTGATTAATGAAACTGGCCACAGACCTACATTCAGGCTGTGTGCTAGACTACACTTAGCCGGTCCCAATTTACTCCTTATCCCTTTTCCCTCGGTCCTAACCCTTCCATGTTTTCATATCTGTAGCAATATGGTTTCAACACTACACTGACTATACCCATTTTCAGGTCTGCAAACAATGAAGGGTTATGGGGGCTAAGGGGGATGGAGAGGAAGACCATGATACTGCCTGGGCAACTCCAATCAATCACATTCATAAAACCCTTTTTACATGAGCAGTTGTCATAAAGTGCTTTACAGATACCCAACCTAAAACAACAAAAAAAGAGCAAGCAAAGCAGATGCACAGTGAAAAACTCCATTTGGTATTGGTTAGGTCAGAAGGATAGATCTACGTACCCATGGAGGGAAGTAGGCCTCAGGTTCAAAGTACTTTCCAAAGTGCTTGTTGCGTTTGAAGTTGCCCAAGTCGGCCTGGAGGGCGAAGGCTGCCAACAGGAAGTAGGCCTCTTCTCTCTGCATACACTGCGATAGCAACACCTGTTTCCTCAGGTGCCAGTAGTAGTAGTACCGCGCTGAGCGGTCACTGGAAGTGAAGAGAGAAGAAGACATGATACAAACACATCCCACTAGGCCAGATCACCATTCTCAGGTTCCTGTAGTACAGTAGGAGAAGACATTACCCTGGGGGAGGAGACGTTACCCTGGGGGAGGAGACGTTACCCTGGGGGAGGAGACGTTACCCTGGGGGAGGAGACGTTACCCTGGGGAAGGAGATGATACCCTGGGGGAGGAGACGTTACCCTGGGGGAGGAGACGTTACCCTGGGGGAGGAGATGTTACCCTGGGGGAGGAGACGTTACCCTGGGGGAGGAGACGTTACCCTGGGGGAGGAGACGATACCCGGGGAAGGAGACGTTACCCTGGGGGAGGAGACGTTACCCTGGGGGAGGAGACGTTACCCGGGGGAAGGAGACGTTACCCTGGGGGAGGAGACGTTACCCTGGGGAAGGAGACGTTACCCTGGGGAAGGAGACGTTACCCTGGGGAAGGAGACGATACCCTGGGGAAGGAGACGTTACCCTGAGGGAGGAGCCGTTACCCTGGGGGAGGAGACGTTACCCTGGGGAAGGAGACGATACCCTGGGGAAGGAGACGTTACCCTGGGGAAGGAGACGTTACCCTGGGGGAGGAGACGTTACCCTGGGGAAGGAGACGTTACCCTGGGGGAGGAGACGTTACCCTGGGGGAGGAGACGTTACCCTGGGGGAGGAGACGTTACCCTGGGGAAGGAGACGTTACCCTGGGGAAGGAGACGTTACCCTGGGGAAGGAGACGTTACCCTGGGGGAGGAGACGTTACCCTGAGGGGAGGAGACGTTACCTTCGTAACGTACTTACTTAATCCTTTGAACCCCCATTGGGACCTTATGCCTCAATGAGCTCCCTCACTTTTCTATCCTCGTCCTCAGAAACACGTCATCATATTAGATCTAATCAAGCAGCTTAAGTATCAATCAATCCAAACCACTTATTCAGAATGATTTCACACTTGTCTCTGATTGTTAAACTTAAGTATGTGTAAGAGGAGATTACTCACAGAATTGCATACAGAATCCAATAGTAATGTATAGGATCTCTGTGGGACTACTTGCCTTATTAATCTCCCATTCTCAACGTAATATTGAGCCCTGAAGTGGATGATCATGGGAGGCCCAAATTGATCGATGCCCTGAAAACAACAAGATACAAATGAAAAACACTAGCAAATCAAACCATCAAGACAGTATATTCATTCTACAAATATAAAATCAAAAACTTCCATCATGACAGCGAAAACAACAGCAGCTGCTCACAAATTTGAATTTAATTTTGACTGTCTGTTGGGGGGTAATCTTGCAAATCTTGAAACCCCCGATAGACCGCTTGCTGTTGAAACGATAGTTTAATAAAGGATTGGTGCCATAGAGTCATACAGTTAAAGTCGGAAGTTCACATACACCATAGCCAAATACATTTAAACTCAGTTTCAAAATTCCTGACATTTTATCCTAGTAAAAATCCTTGTTTTAGGTCAGTTAGGATCTCCACTTTATTTTAAGAATGTGAAATGTCAGAATAATAGTAGAGAGAATGATTTATTTCAGATGTTATTTCTTTCATCACATTCCTAGTGGGTCAGAAGTTTACATACACTCAATTAGTATTTGGTAGAATTGCCTTTAAATTCCTTAACTTGGGTCAAACATTTCGGGTAGCCGTCCACAAGCTTCCCACAATAAGTTGGGTGAATTTTGGCCAATTCCTCCTGACAGAGCTGGTGTATTTGAGTCAGGATTGTGCGTCACCTGAGTAGGTTGATTCACTGATGTGGTCATCCTGTCTGGGTTGGCGCCCCCCCTTGAGTTGTGCCATGGCGGAGATCTTTGTGGGCTATACTCAGCCTTGTCTCAGGATGGTAAGTTGGTGGTTGAAGATATCCCTCTAGTGGTGTGGGGGCTGTGCTTTGGCAAAGTGGGTGGGGTTATATCCTTCCTGTTTGGCCCTGTCCGGGAGTGTCCTTGGATGGGGCCACAGTGTCTCCTGACCCCTCCTGTCTCAGCCTCCAGTGTTTATGCTGCAGTAGTTTATGTGTCGGGGACCTCCGGTCAGTTTGTTATATCTGGAGTACTTCTCCTGTCCTATCCTGTGTGAATCTAAGTGTGCGTTCTCTAATTCTCTCCTTCTCTCTTTCTTTCTCTCTCTCAGAGGACCTGAGCCCTAGGACCATGCCCCAGGACTACCTGACATGATGACTCCTTGCTGTCCCCAGTCCACCTGGCCGTGCTGCTGCTCCAGTTTCAACTGTTCTGCCTTATTATTATTCGACCATGCTGGTCATTTATGAACATTTGAACATCTTGGCCATGTTCTGTTATAATCTCCACCCGGCACAGCTAGAAGAGGACTGGCCACCCCACATATGCTCTCTCTAATTCTCGCTTTCTTCCTCTCTCTCGGAGGACCTGAGCCCTAGGACCATGCCCCAGGACTACCTGACATGATGACTCCTTGCTGTCCCCAGCCCACCTGACCGTGCTGCTGCTCCAGTTTCAACTGTTCTGCCTTATTATTATTCGACCATGCTGGTCATTTATGAACATTTGAACATCTTGGCCATGTTCTGTTATAATCTCCACCCGGCACAGCCAGAAGAGGACTGGCCACCCCACATAGCCTGGTTCCTCTCTAGGTTTCTTCCTAGGTTTTGGCCTTTCTAGGGAGTTTTTCCTAGCCACCGTGCTTCTACACCTGCATTGCTTGCTGTTTGGGGTTTTAGGCTGGGTTTCTGTACAGCACTTTGAGATATCAGCTGATGTACGAAGGGCTATATAAATACATTTGATTTGATTTGGTTTGTAGTCCTGTAGCTTTTTCAGTTCTGCCCACAAATTTTCTATGGGATTGAGGTCAGTGCTTTGTGATGGCCACTCCAATACCTTGACTTTGTTGTCCTTAAGCCATTTTGCAACAACTTTGTAAGTATACTTGGGGCCATTGTTCATTTGTAAGAAGCATTTGTAACAAAGCTTTAACTTCCTGACTGATGTCTTGAGAAGTTGCTTCTATATATCCACAATTTCCCTTCCCCATGATGCCATCTATTTTGTGGAGTGCACCAGTCCCTCCTGCAGCAAAGCACCCCCAAAACATGCTGCCACCCCCGTGCTTTATGGTTGGGATGGTGTTCTTCGGCTTGCAAGCCTCCCCCTTTTTCCTCCAAACATAACGATGGTCATTATGGACAAACAGTTCTATTTCATCAGACCAGAGGACATTTCTCCAAAAAGTACGATCTTTGTCCCCAATGTGCAGTTGCAAACCGTAGTCTGGCTTTTTTTAATGGCGGTTTTGTAGCAGTGGCTTCTTCTTTGCTGAGCGGCCTTTCAAGTTGTCAATATAGGAATACTTACTTACTATTGTTACTATTGCATTTGGAAATTGCTCCCAAGGATGAACCAGACTTGTGGAGGTCGACCATTTTCTTCTGAGGTCTTGGCTGATTTCTTTTGATTTTCCCATGACGTCAAGCAAAGAGCCACTGAGTTTAAAGGTAGGCCTTGCAATACGTCCACAGGTACACCTCCAATTGACTGAACCATGAGGAAACGTTATGCTGAAGTACTGAAATTTCTAAATAAGGTTGTTAATAAACTATTTGAGAACATTCCCAATGTCAAACCATCTGTAGAACGTTCATAGAATATTACCATTTGTCACCATTTGAACTTTTGGGAAACATTCTGTTGGAAGTAATGGTATACCAACTAATTAAAGTTTATTTATTTTTTAGTCAAATTCCTTACATTTACTGAGCAAAGCCAAGCAACTATCCTGCACCTTTCCCAGAAAGTTGAGGGAAGTTGCATGCAAAATAACCATAGGACAACCACGCTCACACCAAGCCCTAATAAACATATGGTTCTCAGAACGTTATGTGCTTGCTGGGTACTATTTGGTTGTGCAGACTGACTCACCTTGCTGGCCTCTCTCTTCCACTCCTTGGGACAGTACTTAGACAGCTTCTGACCCAACTCCATGTAGATGTGCTCATTGTCTGGAGGGACACACAAAGGGTTAACTTAAGTCGCTTTATGATGACAGAGTTGTCTCTGCGTCGGTGATATGCATGGAATGAGTCACCCATTGACTCCTGTATAGCAGACAGACATAGGTAGTTGACAGACAAAGGCAGTGACAATTGCAAGCAGCTGCAAAGGAAAACAAATCACAGCAGAACCAGTCAGCCAGTGTTGTTCTGAAAATTGGTTCATCTCATCTGATGGCAATCATATGCCCTGCAGGACAGGTCTATTGACCAGGAACCAGTGGGGCTGATTTAGGGACATTCCTCAGCTGCTTGTCAGAACAGCGCAAAATCACAAGGCAAACAGTGACTAACCACCCACACTAACCCCTATCCCAAACCCCGTCACTAAAGTGTGGATTTTTACATATATAAGGGATTTTTTTAAGTTAAGAAAAATAACCTACCTACAATAAATACCTACCACCCATCCCTAACCCCCTGCTCTACCCCCAGCTCCACCCCCCAGCTCCAACCCCCTCGCACTGACCAATCACTCTACCCACATACTTCTGTCACCCCACCCAACCCTTGATCTAGCGCAACTAGGTAGCAGACTAGTCAGCTAGTCCCCCTCTCTCCCTCCCCCTACCTCCCTCCCTCAGAGACAGATGCCATTCAAGATCCTATGCCATTCAAATCAAAATTCCAATTAGAATCTGGCTCAAAATTGTATCATTAAGTTTTATAACCAATTGTTTTATATGGCAGCAAAGTATGGGGCCCACTCTCTAATAATGAATTGACCAAATGGGACGATAATCCAATGGAAATACAGCACACAGAGTTTTGCAAGACTATTGTAAATGCAAAGAAATCCAAGAAATCCCAGATTTGATTTGTCAAATTTTATGTAACATTCCAAACTTGTTTAGCATGATCTACATACTTTTATTTTGAAGGCTAACCGCAAAGTCCACTATTGTGGCTAATCCTTATTGTGGTTAGCGTCACATAGATGGGTCCGACCACCATTAATTAAAGAAGAACTGTCTTATAAATTAGGGTTATTTTAGACGACACATAGCTATATATTTAGCTGGCTAACTATAAGCTACTGAAACAGATTGATGTTTTGCTGTTTTTGGGGAAGGACATTGTTTGTATCCATGAGCTAGCTAGCTTTTTTTTTTTAAATGACCAGCACTGTAGGTGCACGAGACAACTTTACCAGCATCATAACCTACATGTCGATGAATCGTTGTCACATATGAAATACGAGTGATAGTGCAATTTGTAAGTCGCTCTGGATAAGAGCGTCTGCTAAATGACTTAAATGTAATGTAATGTAATCAATGTGAAACTACGTAAATAATGAATGAACGCGTTAAATGATGTGACGTGCAGTCATATTCAGGTCCTGATTGGTCAACTTGTGTTATTAGACTTGTATCTTTCTTTGACACACAAAGACCCAAACTGCGCTCCATAGAAATCCTGGTTGAGAATGAAACGACTGAACAAATGAACAACGAAACAGCACAGCAAGTAAGTGAAATAAATAAGTTTTGATTATATTTGACTGGTAAATGCCAACAAAATAACTTTTCGGTCAGTGTGGTGTGTGTGTGTGTGTAACCTTTATTTAACTAGGCAAGTCAGTTAAGAACAAATTCTTATTTACAATGACGGCCTACCCCGAACGATGCTTGCCAATTGTGCACCGCCCTATGGGACTCCCAATCACGGCAGGATGTGATATAGCCTGGATTCGAACCAGGGACTGTAGTGACACCTCTTTCACTGAGATGCAGTGCCTTAGACCACTGCGTCCATGTGTGTGTGTTAACTATTTAACTGTACTAGAATGCTTAAAAGGCTCCTAACATGTTAAATATCGGTATTGGTCTTTTTGGCAAGGAAAATATTCTATATCGATATCGTCCAAAAATGTCATATCGATGCATCACTAACAGAGACAGAGAAACCAACAGACAGAGAAACCGACAGACAGAGAAACCGACAGACAGAGAGACAGAGAGACAGAGAGACAGAGAGACAGACAGACAGACAGACAGACAGACAGACAGACAGACAGACAGACAGCACCAGAAGGACTGGTTAAGGCTGTCTGACAGAGATGGCTCCTCCCATGTATACACACCAATACAATGCTTTTCAATGTGTGGGGAGAAGTGCACACTTCTGGAGAATTGAGGTGTAACTCATTGGGACTGTAGAGAGGGAAAGCTAACTGCTCATAGCGCTGATATAACACACAATAAACGATGCTGTGACTTTAACCACAGAGACAATGGGCCCCATTCAGTAAGGCTGAGATGGGAAAAGACATTACAGTGAGGTGAGAGATGTCAGACACGACAACAGAGACACACACAAAAGGGTAAACCATTCTTACTCTGAATGACGCTGAGTCCAAACAGGTGACAGTCCTTCAGTCGGAGCAGGTCACACACCTGGACCAGCAGCTCCTGACACAATGTCTTCACCTGAGCAGAGAGAGAACACACAGCATGGGGTTAGAGGTCAGGACATACAGGAGGAGATCAGAGAGTCATTTAGACACACTGTGAAACAACCATGAATGGTATTGCCAGTTTGAAAACAATTACTGCCATTCCTGACCCTGGCTTTTGGACAATACACTATAATATGTGTGTTACTCACAAATATAATCCACTCATACATATAACTGTTTCCCTGCTGCAGTCTTCATACCAGTGGTCGTATCTCATATGTACCTGCAAAGTATTGAGGTACTATAGACACACATTTCCATTTGAGTCATTTAGCAGACGGTCTTATCCAGAGCCACTTACAGTAAGGCCATTCATCTTAAACAGCTCGGTGAGACCCCCACAGAACTCACATTGACAATGACGTTGAGAGTGTCGTCGTTGGGGAGGAAGACGCAGACACAGCGGCGGTCCTGCATAGCTTTGTTGTTGTGGAAGCTGGTCAGTTTGTTCATCTTCGTGTGTCTGGGAGGTGGTCCGGAGAGGCCCCTTGGCCCAGACGGACTAGGCTCCTCCAGGCCCCTGCGATGGGACACTCACCAGCACCAGTAGAAGCCCTGGTTCAGCTCTAGCCCAAGCCCAGCGAGCAGACACCAGACCCAGCAGCAGCCACAGCCTCAGCAGGCCAGGACATGGGAGGCACCAGGACACAGGGCAGTCCCACACACTGTAGAAGACAGACAGAGGGGACATCACGTTAGCACTGCTGCATGGGAATGTAGAGTTCGGGGAACCCCCAGTTGCTCTATGTATTTGAACTATTCCAGAGCTAGCACAGCTGATTCCACTTGTCAACCAACTACCAAGCCCTTAACTAGGTGAATAAGGTGAGCTAGTTCTGGGCTACAACACAATTGTGAAACATCTGGGGGTCCCCGAGGAGAGGTTTGAAAAACAATGAGTTAATACTAGAAGTCGACCGATTAATCAGAATGGCCGATTAATTAGGGCCGATTTCAAGTTTTCATAACAATCGGAAATCGGTATTTTTGGACACCAATTTTTTTTACATTTTTTTTTACACCTTTATTTAATCTTTAACTAGGCAAGTCAGTTAAGAACACATTCTTATTTTCAATGACAGCCTAGGAATGGTGAGTTAACTGCCTTGTTCAGGGTGCAGAATGACAGATTTTCACATTGTCAGCTCGGGGGATTGTTGTAATTGTCATTATTACAAAAAAAATAATATATATATATATTTTTTTGTTTGTTATTGAATCGGCCGATTAATCGGCAGCGGCTTTTTTGGGGGGGGCCTCCAATAATCGGTATTGGTATCGGCGTTGAAAAATCATAATCAGTCGACCTCTAGTTAATACACAACATAATAAACCGATAATAAACATAATAAACCGTTGCCGTGCCAACCAATGATGTCTATAAACCCTGGATTGCTGATGCTATGCAATGACCATTAAGAGGCCTTTGAAACTGTCAAATCATTTTGTGTAACTGATTCCCCTGCTTAGTGCAACGATAACGCAACTGTTCTTGGAGATCTATTTCATCCCTATTCAAAACGTGTTCTGATGTACACAAACACACCCTGACAGCTGGTAGCAGTGTATCAGGTCAGGCTGGCTGAGCACACTCAACAAAGAGCTTTTGATGGGCCATGTCCAGGAGGTGTGTGTGACTGGTGAAGAACCATCACTTCCTTCCTGTCTAAAACAGAACAGCCATCCCCGCACTACAGAGCAGAACAGCCATCCCCCGCACTACAGAGCAGAACAGCCATCCCCGCACTATAGAGCAGAACAGCCATCCCCACACTACAGAGCAGAACAGCCATCCCCGCACTACAGAGCAGAACAGCCATCCCCCGCACTACAGAGCAGAACAGCCATCCCCACACTACAGAGCAGAACAGCCATCCCCACACTACAGAGCAGAACAGCCATCCCCCGCACTACAGAGCAGAACAGCCATCCCCCGCACTACAGAGCAGAACAGCCATCCCCACACTACAGAGCAGAACAGCCATCCCCACACTACAGAGCAGAACAGCCATCCCCGCACTACAGAGTAGAACAGCCATCCCCACACTACAGAGTAGAACAGCCATCCCCACACTACAGAGCAGAACAGCCATCCCCGCACTACAGAGTAGAACAGCCATCCCCACACTACAGAGCAGAACAGCCATCCCCACACTACAGAGTAGAACAGCCATCCCCCACACTACAGAGCAGAACAGCCATCCCCGCACTACAGAGCAGAACAGCCATCCCCTGCACTACAGAGCAGAACAGCCATCCCCGCACTACAGAGCAGCAGGTGTATGTGTGTGTATGTGTGATGGCATGAAGGTTAATTAGGGGAAATATTGACATAATTGGATCACACTCTCTTTCTACAACAAAACACAGCACACACACAGAGAGAAAGAGAAAGAGAGAGAGAGAGAGAGAGAGAGAGAAAGAGAGAAAGAGAGAAAGAGAGAAAGAGAGAAAGAGAGAGAGAGAGAGAGAGAGAGAGAGAGAGAGAAAGAGAAAGAGAGAAAGAGAGAGAGAGTGAGAGTGAGAGAGAGAGAGAGCGTGAGAGAGCGTGAGAGAGCGTGCTAACAACCACCATTATCCATCATGTCTGACCTTTTCTTTATCTACTGTCTCTAGTACCAAACATAAATAAAATCAATGACTTCTGTAATAAAATATTTGTCTTTATGTGCGAGACCCCAACTGTCTATATACATTTATATACAATATAAATAATCACATTATCCTGTTATTCCTTATGGTCATGAGATGAATTTAAAATATATATATCACCTTTATTTAACCAGGTATGCTAGTTGAGAACAAGTTCTCATTTGCAACTGCGACCTGACCAAGATAAAGCATAGCAGTGTGAACAGACAACACAGAGTTACACATGGAGTAAACAATTAACAAGTCAATGACACAGTAGAAAAAAAGAGTCTATATACATTGTGTGCAAAAGGCATGAGGAGGTAGGCGATAAATAGACCATAGGAGAGAATAATTACAATTTAGCAGATTAACACTGGAGTGATAAATGATCATGTGCAGGTACAATTGGTGAGGTAAGAATTCCATTAGTTATTAATAGCATCCTGTCGTAAAGTAAAGAAGTTAGTTGAATGCTGCGGTTTCAGCTGTGTCCTCTATTAAAATCACATCCTTTTATACTTTCAGGTGGGAATATAATCCTCACTCCCAACGTAGTAACAACACCATTCAGCGACAAAGGCATTTCACTCTACTTGTGCAGGTGACAATAGAAGAAAAGGGAAACTTGACACTCAGAACAGTTGAGCTAAATGATGAGGATGCCTGTGTTGGGCGGGCCGGGTGAGGAGGGGTAAACCGCCAGTCAATAAGACACTGTGTGAGAGAGGGGTGAGTCATCAGATCACTAATGGTTTAGAACCCGATTATGTCATGTCTAATCAACACATTAGACATCCCAGTGTTCCATAGACTGTTAGAGACGGAGCTCTACACAGATTCCCCCAGTGTCCACAGCAGTCCAGTAGACTAGTGATGAAATACCAGAACAGTGTCCACAGCAGCCCAGTAGACTAGTGATGAAATACTAGAACAGTGTCCACAGCAGCCCAGTGATGAAATACCAGAACAGTGTCCACAGCAGCCCAGTAGACTAGTGATGAAATACCAGAACAGTGTCCACAGCAGCCCAGTAGACTAGTGATGAAATACTAGAACAGTGTCCACAGCAGCCCAGTGATGAAATACCAGAACAGTGTCCACAGCAGCCCAGCAGACTAGTGATGAAATACCAGAACAGTGTCCACAGCAGCCCAGTGATGAAATACCAGAACAGTGTCCACAGCAGCCCAGTGATGAAATACTAGAACAGTGTCCACAGCAGCCCAGTGATGAAATACCAGAACAGTGTCCACAGCAGCCCAGTGATGAAATACCAGAGCAGTGTCCACAGCAGTCCAGTAGACTAGTGATGAAATACTAGAACAGTGTCCACAGCAGCCCAGTAGACTAGTGATGAAATACCAGAACAGTGTCCACAGCAGCCCAGCAGACTAGTGATGAAATACCAGAAGTGTCCACAGCAGCCCAGTGATGAAATACTAGAACAGTGTCCACAGCAGCCCAGTGATGAAATACTAGAACAGTGTCCACAGCAGCCCAGCAGACTAGTGATGAAATACCAGAACAGTGTCCACAGCAGCCCAGTGATGAAATACTAGAACAGTGTCCACAGCAGCCCAGCAGACTAGTGATGAAATACCAGAACAGTGTCCACAGCAGCCCAGCAGACTAGTGATGAAATACTAGAACAGTGTCCACAGCAGCCCAGTAGACTAGTGATGAAATACTAGAACAGTGTCCACAGCAGCCCAGTGATGAAATACTAGAACAGTGTCCACAGCAGCCCAGTAGACTAGTGATGAAATACCAGAACAGTGTTCACAGCAGCCCAGTAGACTAGTGATGAAATACCAGAACAGTGTCCACAGCAGCCCAGCAGACTAGTGATGAAATACCAGAAGTGTCCACAGCAGCCCAGTGATGAAATACTAGAACAGTGTCCACAGCAGCCCAGCAGACTAGTGATGAAATACCAGAACAGTGTCCACAGCAGCCCAGTGATGAAATACTAGAACAGTGTCCACAGCAGCCCAGCAGACTAGTGATGAAATACTAGAACAGTGTCCACAGCAGCCCAGTAGACTAGTGATGAAATACTAGAACAGTGTCCACAGCAGCCCAGTGATGAAATACTAGAACAGTGTCCACAGCAACCCAGTGATGAAATACTAGAACAGTGTCCACAGCAGCCCAGTGATGAAATACTAGAACAGTGTCCACAGCAGCCCAGTAGACTAGTGATGAAATACCAGAACAGTGTCCACAGCAGTCCAGTAGACTAGTGATGAAATACTAGAACAGTGTCCACAGCAGCCCAGTGATGAAATACTAGAACAGTGTCCACAGCAGCCCAGTGATGAAATACTAGAACAGTGTCCACAGCAGTAATTAGCGATGTGCAGTTGGCGAACAAGTCATTCTTTTTGCATGACTCTTTACTGACCCAAGAGTCATCATTCGTCCATTTTAGTTGCACGTGTAACTTGCTGGAAAGAGTGAATTGATTATTGAATATTACGATGGACACAGCTTTGTAGAACCAAAAACACACACAGCCTCTGGTCAACAAACTCAAACTAATCGTTCAGGGGGGCTGCAGTGCACGAACAACTGTGCTTATCACCCTCACGGCAGTCAAGCAATGCAAGAGTTCACAATCTATTCCGGGAGCGACCGCAACTAGACCTTGATTCAAATGTATCAAGAAATAATCGTATTTGTTTGCCAAGTCAATCAACACATTTACATTGTTTAAACCACACGTTTACAAGTCTCATTCAAACAAATGACTGCTCCAATAAGACCCCTATGGTGAACGACATGTGAACGAGAGGCTCGTAGAATCATGACTCAAGTTTTCAGTTCGTCGTTCGCCCCGAAGTGTTCCTGCATGCTCTGGGCAGTAAAGTCAGTAAAAAAGAGCTGAACTTCCCATCATTAAACAGTGATTCAACAGCAGAGCAGTGTCCACAGCAGCAGCCCAGCAGTCAGACAGAAAGAGAGACCCACTTCCTGCCTTCAGCCCGGGATAGCGGCCAGGATGGAGTATTTGTGTCAACGTGGCAAGCTCGCGTCAGAGCCAGGCAGACCCGCGGACGCAGAAGAGCCCCGGAATACAACAGAGCAGTGGTGGAAAAAGTACTTCAAATGTCCTACTTGAATGAAAGTAAAAGACACCTTAATAGAAAATGACTCAAGTAAAAGTCACCCAGTAAAATACTATTTGAGTAAAAGTCCAAAAGTATCTGGTTTAAATGTACTTCAGTACAGTTGTGGAAAAAGTACTAAATTGTCATAATTGGGTAAAAAGTAAAAGCTATACATCAAACTCCTGATATTATGTAAACCGAACGGCACGATTCCTGTTTAGTTGTTTTCACGGACAGACAGGGGCACACGCCAACACTCAGACATCCTTTACAAGCACTCCAGTTGTGTTTAGTGAGTCCGCCAGATCAGAGGCTGTAGGCATGACAACGTGCTATATTGATAGGTGTGTGGATTGGAACATATTGCTGTCCTGTCTGAGCATTCGAAGCATAACGAATACGTTTGGGTGCCAGGGAAAATGTATGTACAGTAAAAAAGTACATTATTTTCTTTAGGAATGTAGTGGAGTAAAAGTTGTCAAAAATAGTAAAGTACAGATACTCCCAAAAACGTAACAAACAAATACTTGAAACTACTAGTTCAGTATTTAACACCATTGAGACAGAGAATTTTTTTAAATATCTGAATGTCTCGGTCTCTCCCAATGCCTTGTTTGACATCACAGTGGTGGGATGCTCCTCTATGAACCCTTCCAGAACTACAGACAGAGGTTGGGCCAGAAATCCCCTGGAACACAAACAGAGAGACTAAAACCAGAGGGAGACTGAGAAATACATTTGAATCTTACAGAGAGAGAGGAGGAAGAGAGAAACTGACTGGGGGGAAAAATAACAGTTTTAGATAGAAAATACATGTAGAGATTAAGACAGGATAGAGAGAGAGAGAGAGAGCCAGACAGAGAGAGGGGGGGGGGAGAGACACCGCCAAAGATAAGAGTGAGGGAGAGCGAAAGAGACATGGAGAGAGAGCCAGAGAGAGGGGGGAGAGAGAGACACCGCCAAAGATAAGAGTGAGGGAGAGCGAAAGAGACATGGAGAGAGAGCCAGAGAGGGGGGGGAGAGAGACACCGCCAAAGATAAGAGTGAGGGAGAGCGAAAGAGACATGGAGAGAGAGCCAGAGAGAGAGAAAAGGAGAGGGAGAGAGAGGATAGAGAGAGAGCCAGAGAGAGAGGAAAGGAGAGGGGAGAGAGAGAGAGAGAGAGGATAGAGAGAGAGCCAGAGAGAGAGGAAAGGAGAGGGAGAGAGGGAGAGAGAGAGAGAGAGAGAAAAGGTGAGGGAGAGAGGATAGAGAGAGAGCCAGAGAGAGAGGAAAGGAGAGGGAGAGAGAGGATAGAGAGAGAGCCAGAGAGAGAGGAAAGGAGAGGGAGAGAGAGGATAGAGAGAGAGACAGAGATGGAGAAAAGGAGAGGGAGAGAGAGGGAGAGAGAGGATAGAGAGAAAGCCAGAGAGAGAGGAAAAAGGGAAAGAGTGAAGCTCAAAGCACAGCCGTGAGAAACTGCTGCAGTCAGGAGAATTCCATTCTAACATCTGTTTCTCATTCCAACAATGGAGGCCTTTGACACCCACCCACGTCTCCATGTACCCTGACTCCTGCATACACAGTCTACATGTACCCCGACTCCTGCATAAACAGTCTCCATGTACCCCGACTCCTGCATACACAGTCTCCATGTACCATGACTCCTGCATACACAGGCTCCATGTACCCCGACTCCTGCATACACAGGCTACATGTACCCCGACTCCTGCATACACAGTCTACATGTACCCCGACTCCTGCATACACAGGCTACATGTACCCCGACTCCTGCATACACAGGCTACATGTACCCCGACTCCTGCATACAGTCTCCATGTACCCCGACTCCTGCATACACAGTCTCCATGTACCCCGACTCCTGCATACAGTCTACATGTACCCCGACTCCTGCATACACAGTCTCCATGTACCCCGACTCCTGCATACACAGTCTCCATGTACCCCGACTCCTGCTTACACAGTCTCCATGTACCCCGACTCCTGCATACACAGTCTCCATATACCCCGACTCCTGCTTACACAGGCTCCATGTACCCCGACTCCTGCACACACAGGCTCCATGTACCCCGACTCCTGCATACACAGGCTACGTGTACCCCGACTCCTGCATACACAGTCTACATGTCCCCCGACTCCTGCATACAGTCTCCATGTACCCCGACTCCTGCATACACAGTCTACATGTACCCCGACTCCTGCATACAGTCTCCATGTACCCCGACTCCTGCATACACAGGCTCCATGTACCCCGACTCCTGCATACACAGTCTACATGTACCCCGACTCCTGCATACACAGTCTACATGTACCCCGACTCCTGCTTACACAGGCTCCATGTACCCCGACTCCTGCATACACAGGCTACATGTACCCCGACTCCTGCTTACACAGGCTACATGTACCCCGACTCCTGCTTACACAGTCTTTTTTTTTTTTTTTTTTCACCTTTATTTAACCAGGTAGGCTAGTTGAGAACAAGTTCTCATTTGCAACTGCGACCTGGCCAAGATAAAGCATAGCAGTGTGAACAGACAACACAGAGTTACACATGGAGTAAACAATTAGCAAGTCAATAACACAGTAGAAAAAAATGGGCAGTCTATATACAATGTGTGCAAAAGGCATGAGGAGGTAGGCGAATAATACAATTTTGCAGATTAACACTGGAGTGATAAATGATCAGATGGGCATGTACAGGTAGAGATATTGGTGTGCAAAAGAGCAGAAAAGTAAATAAATAAAAACAGTATAAAAACAGTATGGGAATGAGGTAGGTGAAAAAGGGTGAGCTATTTACCTATAGACTATGTACAGCTGCAGCGATCGGTTAGCTGCTCGGATAGCTGATGTTTGAAGTTGGAGAGGGAGATAAAATTCTCCAGTCTACATGTACCCCGACTCCTGCTTACACAGGCTACATGTACCCCGACTCCTGCATACACAGGCTACATGTACCCCGACTCCTGCTTACACAGGCTACATGTACCCCGACTCCTGCATACACAGGCTCCATGCAACAATTCCTGCCAGCTCCACAGGATAGGGAATGTTTTGATTCAACAGGAATGTTAGGGATGTAGAGACATGTACAGAACGGTGGGGGAGCGAGCTACACGTTTAGAACAGTGTTCATCACCAACAAACCTTTTTCTTCTATTCAGAACCTTTTAGTAATTACATGGAACCTTGTATTATCGAAAGGGTTCCACTTGGAACCAAAAATAGTTATTTTCATAAGGTCTTCCTATGAGGACAATTGAAGAACCTTCTTTCTAAGAGTGTTGCTAGTGGGAAAGGAAAGACCAGAATGTGGGGGACGATGGATGAACATGATGTTTCTACTATCCCAGTGGTTCCCAAACTGTGGCGTCGGCAGGGGGAACCCAGTCCGGCTTTAAACTTACTCTTGAATGTTGTAATAGTAGAATGCACAAGAAGCAATTTCCAAAATTGGGTAGCGCATCATCAGTTCCTCTTGTCATATTAGTGATTGCATACCTTAGTGAGATGTTTACTCAGGGGGCCAGAGTATTAAAGGTTGGGAACCCCTGTACGATCCCTTTTTACTCCTCCACTGTGTTTAGAAAACATGGACTGTATGTTGAGCAAGAAAAACAGTCAGTGTACCACGGAGCTCCAGGAAGTTATGGAAATAGAGACAGGAAGGACTGACAGACAGCACTACGATATCCCCAAGGCATGCTGTAATCATAAACATTACACAATAGAGAGGACGAAGAAGAGGAATATGAAGAAAAGAAGTGCGGAGAAGAAGAGTCATGAAGATGCTAGGTCAATACAGACAGGATACAGTAGTGTCGTCAGACTGAGGTGACCTTGTTTTCCCTCTCCAGTTGGAAGTGCTGTTCTAAACAGTCATACAGCTGGACCCTGGTACAGGTCAGTATGGCCCTCCCCTGGTCTCACTTGGTTTTTGCATTTGGTAGGGAAATGTTTCCCTCAATCATACACTGTATATCAGCTGCATCTCAAAATGTATAGTCCCAGATGTGTTCGTGCTCTTGACAAATCCATTGTCATTGTCAGACAAAACATGTTTGTTTTGGCACACAGACTGACTCCGGCTAGAAATCACCTCTGTGGACCCCCAAAACCACTTCCTACTTCTTCCTAGCATCTGTCCCAGATCAAACACAGCGGCCGAACAGGATATGACTATTTAGTTTGGTCCTCTGGCCAACTCTGGTTTATCAGGGGCGACAGGTAGCCTACTGGTTAGAGTGTTGGACCAAAAGGTTGCAAGGTTGCAAGATCAAATCACACCGAGCTGACAACGTAAAAAAGCTGTCGTTCTGCCTCCTGAACAAGGCAGTTAACACCAATTTCTAGGCCATCATTGTTCATTGGCCGAATTTGTTCCTAACTGACTTGGCTAGTTAAATAAAATAATGATGTATATAAATACAATATCAGCTGAGTAGCTTACAATCTGCAGTAGGCCTGGCTGGCAGAGCTCCACTGGAACAGGGAGAGAGGGAAGATGTACGCTTCTCAGCTGAAGATGGATCAGAAATGTGGGCGGGGCACTGGGCAGATTGTATCATATCATATGAACCAATGTGATAAACAATGCTACCTTATATAATGTTACTTACCCTACATTATTCATCTCATATGCATACGTATATACTGTACTCTATATCATCGACTGCATCCTTATGTAATACATGTATCACTAGCCACTTTAACTATGCCACTTTGTTTACATACTCATCTCATATGTATATACTGTACTCGATACCATCTACTGTATGCTGCTCTGTACCATCACTCATTCATATATCCTTATGTAAATATTCTTTATCCCCTTACACTGTGTATAAGACAGTAGTTTTGGAATTGTTAGTTAGATTACTTGTTGGTTATTACTGCATTGTCGGAACTAGAAGCACAAGTATTTCGCTACACTCGCATTAACATCTGCTAACCATGTGTATGTGACAAATAACATTTGATTTGATTTGATTTGATGCACCGCTTTGTAATAAGGGGAATGGCCCATTATACTACATCCAGTCTGTATCTATGCCAGCCTGAAGGAATAGCCGTGAGATCAAACTTCACGTGGTCTTCGACACCTTAGAGCACCAGGATAAAGCCTCAGACAAATAACTGTTGATATGAAAAGAGGTTATGACAAAGTGTTTTCCTGACAATCAAATATCACTCATCGTCTCCAGCACCTAACAATCCACTCATACTGCCAAGGGCAGGAATCCGAGTAGAGGTCGGAGGTGTCTGCCTTTGCCAAGCATGTCATCGTTGTGTTTCACGATGAAACGTTGTAACCAACTGTGTTATTACCAGGGTTACCAGTTACCACTTTATTCCGTGCTGTAAGTGCTGGCGTAAAAAAGACATTCAGGTCGATATCAGCGTAAAATTCCATCCCACATCCCACTCCATAAGATCAGCCTCCAGACATGTTTGTTTGTCAGATGGGGAAATAACAGCCCATAATAGCCTATTTTAGGGTGCTGTGTAGGACGCAGACTGACTGGCCCCAACTAGATTTCCATCAGCACGGCCTAACTGAAGTAGAAAGTTGTGAATGGTATTAACTCTATACTACAGGGCATCAGGACATGACATGTGAATGGTATTAACTCTATACTACAGGGCATCAGGACATGACATGTGAATGGTATTAACTCTATACTACAGGGCATCAGGACATGACATGTGAATGGTATTAACTCTATACTACAGGGCATCAGGACATGACATGTGAATGGTATTAACTCTATACTACAGGGCATCAGGACATGACATGTGAATGGTATTAACTCTATACTACAGGGCATCAGGACATGACATGTGAATGGTATTAACTCTATACTACAGGGCATCAGGACATGACATGTGAATGGTATTAACTCTACTACAGGGCATCAGGACATGACATGTGAATGGTATTAACTCTATACTACAGGGCATCAGGACATGACATGTGAATGGTATTAACTCTATACTACAGGGCATCAGGACATGACATGTGAATGATATTAACTCTATTCACTACAGGGCATCATGTGTCACCCAGTTGATAAAAGCACTAACACCCAAGGTTGTGGGTTCAGTTCCCGCAGAGATCATATACATGACTAAAGATCCAGTGGTTTTTCAACCCTCCACAAATTTCTTGTTAACAAACTATTGTTTTGGCAAGTCGGTTAGTACATCTACTTCGTGCATGACATTTTTTTTGTTTAATTTTTTTTTTGAAAAATAGTTTACAGACAGATATATTCACTTATAATTCACTGTATCACAATTCCAGTGGGTCAGACGTTTACATACACTAAGTTGACTGTGAATTTAAACAGCTTGGAAAATTCCATTTGAGGCAATTTGGAGGTGTACCTGTGGATGTATTTCAAGGCCTACCTTCAAACTCACTGCCTCTTTGCTTGACATCATGGGAAAATCAAAAGAAATCAGCCAAGATCTACAATTTTTTTTCTGAGACCACAAGCCTGGATCATCCTTGGGAGCAATTTCCAAGCGTCTGAAGGTACCACGCTCATCTGTACAAACAATAGTACGCAAGTATAAACACGGGACCACACAGCCGTCATACCGCTCAGGAAGGAGACGTGTTCTGTCTCCTAGAGATGAATATACTTTGGTGCGAAAAGTGCAAATCAATCCCAGAACAGCAAAGGACCTTGTGAAGATGCTGGAGGTATCTTTATCCACAGTAAAACGAGTCCTATATCGACATAACCTGAAAGCCGCTCAGCAAGAAAGAAGCCACTGCTCCAAAACCACCATAAAAAAAGCCAAACTACAGTCTGCAAATGCACACGGGGACAAAGATCGTACTTGTCATCTTGTCTGATGAAACAAAAATAGAACTGTTTGGCCATAATGACCATTGTTATGTTTGGAGGAAATAGGGGGAGGCTTGCAAGCCGAAGAATACCATCCCAACCATGAAGCACGGGGGTGGCAGCATCATATGTTGGGCACGCTTTGCTGCAGGAGGGACTGTATGTATGTATGTATGTATGTATGTATGTATGTATGTATGTATGTATGTATGTATGTATGTATGTATGTATGTATGTATGTATGTATGTGTGTGTGTGTGTGTGTGTGTGTGTGTGTGTGTGTGTGTGTGTGTGTGTGTGTGTGTGTGTGTGTGTGTGTGTGTGTGTATGTATGTATGTATGTATGTATGTATGTATGTATGTATGTGTAATCACATCTGTCATATTTTATTTGTATTTATTTAACTAGGCAAGTCAGTTAAGAACAAATTCTTAAATACAATGCCGGCCTACCCCGGCCAAACCCTAAGGACGCTGGGCCAAATGTGCACCGCCCTATGGGACTCCCAATCACGGCCGGTTGTAAATACAGCCTGGAATCGAACCAGGGTCTGTGATACAGAGCCTTAGACCGCTGTGCCACTCTGGAGCCCCTATGATGATAGCACCAGTATGATGGTGTATGATAAGCAGATGGTGGAAAACTGACACCTTCGTTGAGGTATAGAACTGATAAGTGGTTTATAAACTAATGTATTAGTGTATAAATAGTTAACACATTGGTTGATATTATGCCAAATGGGGGGGCACTAATCCTACATAGCCTTAGCCTTATATAGTTTCATGTGTCATCATCAGAATCCAGCAAATCTTCTAAGTTAATTTGGGTATTCACGGAGGTGTCACGATACCTGATCATGGAGGTGTTTTATTAAAATACAGAGCCAGTTTAACAGGTTAAGCCAAGGAATCAAGAGACTCAACAGTCTGTAGCAGTCTGAACGCCTGGTCTACGTCCCAAATGGCACCCTATATAGTGCCCTACTTTCAACCAGATCCCCTATATAGTGCCCTACTTTACATATACACCCTACTTCCATTTTTTAGAATTTTTTGAAAACAAGTTATTTTTTAATTTCACTTCACTAATTTGGACTATTTTGTGTATGTCCATTACATGAAATCCAAATAAAAATCTATTTAAATTACAGGTTGTAATGCAACAAAATAGGAAAAACGCCAAGGGGGATGAATACTTTTGCAAGGCACTGTATGTCAGTGTTGGAGTGTGCCCCTGGCTATCCATAAAACAAAATGTAAAAAATATTCCTTAATAAGGAATTTGAAATGATTTATACTTGATTCTTAAGTATATTTAAACAAAATACTTTCCCTCAAGTAGGATTTTACTGGGTACTTTTTCCACCACTGGTACCATGTAAGAGTAAATGTTGTAACATAGCCGACAGCCAGACAACATCATCAAGGTGTGTTTGAAGTCATGAAAGGTGACTAACGGTTATTCTGATTGACTAAATGAATAGCAATTTCCTGTCATAGTTTGACTCAACTTGTCTACACATTCATGGTGAATGTATAGACTGCAATCACACTTACTTAGTTGTGATAATTTAATCGTCATAGTGAATTAACAAAAACATTTTTCAACGGTGCTTCTGGACAGGGAAGGTGTAATCATTTTTCAACGGTGCTTCTGGACAGGGAAGGTGTAATCATTTTTCAACGGTGCTTCTGGACCGGGAAGGTGTAATCATTTTTCAACGGTGCTTCTGGACAGGGAAGGTGTAATCATTTTTCAACGGTGCTTCTGGACAGGGAAGGTGTAATCATTTTTCAACGGTGCTTCTGGACAGGGAAGGTGTAATCATTTTTCAACGGTGCTTCTGGACAGGGAAGGTGTAATCATTTTTCAACGGTGCTTCTGGACCGGGAAGGTGTAATCATTTTTAAACCATTTGTTACCTTTCACTACCTTTAGATAAAAAAGTACTTCAGAGTAGAACCTTAAAGTTAAATCAAGAGAAAATGTCACCATTACGATTCTTGCTGAGCTGGAACAGACCAACAGTTTTAGAGTGTTAATAATAATTGTAAAAAGGTTAGGAATAATATTTTTTTTTTTTTAAAGGTTTCAAATCATTTCACATTTTGTTCCCACATTCATTCATTTTATGGTTTTCGCACGTTATTCCAAATGCTTGTATCACAAGAATCTAGTTGTGTTTTTCGTTTTTATGAGTGTTTATGTCCGCTTGTTCTCATGTTGTCTTTTGTGTCGTCGTCGCCACCTTCCCATTAACACACACCAAGCCCCTCCATAAGCCCCTACACATATTTTGCAGATGTTAGCAGGTGTAGCAAAATGTTGATGTTCTTCCAACAGTTCTTCCTCTCTGACAAGTTTTAACTTGCTATTGCATTTGAGGTTCTATAATGCCTGCAAGTCATTATTAGTGAATGTACATTCTGGTTCTGGTTAAATTTATCTTCAAAATTGCATTTTTCATAGACAAACCTGTAAGCCAGAGCAGTGATTTTTGCAAAAAAATAATAATCACGTTGCGGAAGGCTTATATTTAGCCACGGTATAATTTCACAAACCCTGAATTACGTAGATTATTGCTGACTGTTTGAAATGCACTAAATCTGACCTTTAAATATTGTACAACAAAGCTTATTTCGAGATTTGTTTTAAGCGAGATACTCTACATATAGTGAATCGGCCATAAGTTTGAAAACAATATAGATATGATTTATAGGCCATATCGCCCAGCCCTACATACTAGACTCACACACACCCCAAACACACACCCGTAGTATACACACACACACACACACACACACACAACCTCAAACCGCCCGAGCTTCCAGGCATGTTTAAACAGTCAGCAGCAGTCTCTCTTTCTCACCTCGCTCTTTCACCTGCTCCTCTCTCGCCCCTCCCTCCCTCCCTCCCCTCTCCTCCCGACCCTCTCCTCCGACCCTCCCCTCCCTCCTCTCTCGCTCCTCTCCTCCCTCCCTCCCCTCTCCTCCCGACCCTCTCCTCCGACCCTCCCCTCCCTCCTCTCTCGCTCCTCTCCTCCCTCCCTCCCCCTCCCTCCCCCCCTCCCTCCCTCCCTCCCTCCCTCCCCTCCCTCCCCTCTCCTCCGTCCCTCCCCTCCCTCCTCTCTCGCTCCTCTCCTCCCTCCCTCCCTCCCTCCCTCCCTCCCCTCTCCTCCGTCCCTCCCCTCCCTCCTCTCCTCCCTCTCCTCCCTCCCTCACCCCCCTCCCTCCCTCCCCCTCCCCTCCCTTCCTCCCGCCCCTCCCCTCTCCTCCGTCCCTCCCCTCCCTCCTCTCTCGCTCCTCTCCTCCCTCCCCCTCCCTCTCCTCCCTCTCCTCCCTCCCTCCTGTTGATAACAGTCGCCCCATCCTTTCTCCATGGTGCCATCAGTCTTACGTTACTGTGCCATATTGTCCTCAGACACTTACAACTCCAGGAACACAGTTCACAGATAAGATATGACTAAAGGGTAAAGTATACTCATGGACTGTCCCCCAAATAGCGCCACATTACTTATATAGTGTAGGACAAGTAACAGACTTAAAAATGGCCAGTGCATTCGGAAAGTATTCAGACCCCATGACTTTTTCCATATTTTGTTACGTTACAGCCTTATTCTAAATGGATTAAATTGTAGTTTTTTTTATCAATCTATACACCATAATGACAAAGCAAAAACAGGTTTAGACATTTTTGCAAATTTACACAAGTATTGTGGACCATTTACTCAGTACTTTGTTGAAGCACCTTTGGCAGCAATTACAGCCTCAAGTCTTCTTGAGTGTGATGCTACAAGCTTGGCACACCTGTAATTGGGGAGTTTCTCCCATTCTTCTCTGCAGATCTTTTCAAGCTCTGTCTAGTTGGATGGGGAGCATCGCTGCACAGCTATTTTCAGGTCTCCCCAGGTTAATGTCCGGGCTCTGGCTCAGCCGCTGAAGGACATTTAGAGACGTCTCGCGAAGACACTCCTGCAATGTCTTGGCTGTGTGCTTAGAATCATTGTCCTGTTGGAAGGTGAACCTTCGCCTCAGTCTGAGGTCCTGAGCGCTCTGGAGCAGGTTTTCATCAAGGCTCTCTGTACTTTGCTCCGTTCATCTTTCCCTCGATCTTGACTAGTCTCCCAGTCCCTGCCGTGGAAAAACATTCCCACAGCATGATGCTGCCACCACTATGCTTCACCATGGGGATGGTGCCAGGTTTCCTGCAGATGTAATGCTTGGCATTCAGGCCAAAGAGTTCAATCTGGGTTTCATCCAGAGAATCTTGTTTCTCATGGTCAGAGTCCATTTTGGTAAACACCAAGTGGGCTGTCATGTGCCTTTTACTGAAGAGTGGCTTCCATCTGGCCACTACAATAAATGGTGAAGTGCTGCAGAAATGGTTCTCTTTCTGGAAGATGGTTCTCCCAACTCCACAGAGGAACTCTGGAGCGTGACCCGAGTGACCATCGGGTTCTTGGTCACCTCCCTGACCAAGGCACTTCTCCCCCGATTGCTCACAGCGGCCAGCTCTAGGAAGAGTCTTGGTGGTTACAAACTTCTTCCATTTAAGAATGGAGGCCACTGTGTTCTTGGGGACTTTCTATGCTACAGACATGTTTTGGTACCCTTCCCCAAATCTGTGCCTCGACACAATCCTGTCTCGGTGCTCTATGGACAATTCCTTTGACCTCATGGCTTGGTTTTTGCTCTGACATGCACTGTCAACTGTGGGACCTTATATAGACAGGTGTGTAGCTTTTAAAATCATGTCCAATAAATTGAATTTACCGCAGGTGGGCTCCAATCAAGTTGTAGAAACATCAAGGATGATCAAAGGAAACAGGATGCACCTGAGCTCAATTTCGAGTCTCACAGCAAAGGGTCTAAATACCGTTTGTGCTTTGTCATTGGGGTATTGTGTGTAGATTGATGAGGGAAAAAACATTTCATCCATTTTAGAATAAGGCTGTAACATAACAACATGTGGAAAAGGGGTCTGAATAGTTTCCAAATGCACTGTATGCCAAACAAAAATCATTCATTTCAAAGGTGAACAAACTATACAACAAAATGACAACTTTACAAAAACACATTTTCTGGAAGAACAGATGCCAAGATTGGTAACAGAATTTCTGTAAAATCCCCCTCAGTTTTTTTATTCCCACGTTTTCCAAAAATTTAAATATCCGCTCCGAATTAAGATTCAACGATGTCTGCGGAAAGAAGGGGGTGTCAGCTATGACGTGACACATTGAAAAACATATATTTTGATAATTTAAGTGGATTTACATCCTGTTACGGAATTGCGAAAAAAGGAATTTCATCATGGGTTCCGGATCTGTACAACAAATAAATGCATAATGATGGATATGAATGTCATTCTCTTCACGGTGAAGTATCCTAAATAGATACACAAATATAAATATACAAAATCCTCTTTGTATATATGGGCATTATTCTACACACCTGGCTATTATTTTAATGAGCTCTGACCCCAAACAAGACCAAATTTGGATGGCCCAGACCAAATCTGAAGCAATCCTAGAAGTTAAGAATATTTCGAAGATAACGCAGAGAGAGGACGACAGAGGACGAGAGGTCAATAAAGTACTAAGGATCAAGGGAAATTGTGGATTTTCTGTAACAGGGGATTAATGCAGAGACATGGGAGGAATTTGTCTATATATTGAGTCTGAAACAGAATAGTTGGTATTTGGCCATTGGCCCGGTTTTATTGCAAAGAATTCTAATTGGTCAACCACAGGCTAGGGCGGAGTTATAAACTACATCCTGTCTCTTTGTTCAGGAGAGAATCACTGAACACATGAACATCTACCTCCCCGCATGATTCGTCCATTTTGAATAAGAATAAATCCATTTTCCTTTCCTTAATTTGCTTTGGGGGTCTGTGTTATTGAAGAGTAACATCATCTGCTAACAAAGTCTACCGTTTCACAAGTTTGGACATCAAAGTACAGCACAGTAGAGTTCAGTATAGTAGAGTTCAGTATAGTACAGCACAGTAGAGTTCAGCACAGTAGAGTTCAGTATAGTAGAGTTCAGTATAGTACAGCACAGTAGAGTTCAGTATAGTTGAGTTCAGTAGAGTACAGCACAGTAGAGTTCAGTATAGTAGAGTTCAGTATATTACAGCACAGTAGAGTTCAGTATAGTACAGCACAGTAGAGTTCAGCACAGTAGAGTTCAGTATAGTACAGCACAGTAGAGTTCAGTATAGTAGAGTTCAGTATAGTACAGCACAGTAGAGTTCAGTATAGTAGAGTTCAGTATATTACAGCACAGTAGAGTTCAGTATAGTACAGCACAGTAGAGTTCAGCACAGTAGAGTTCAGTATAGTACAGCACAGTAGAGTTCAGCACAGTAGAGTTCAGTATAGTACAGCACAGTAGAGTTCAGCACAGTAGAGTTCAGTATATTACAGCACAGTAGAGTTCAGTATAGTACAGCACAGTAGAGTTCAGCACAGTAGAGTTCAGTATAGTACAGCACAGTAGAGTTCAGTATAGTACAGCACAGTAGAGTTCAGTATAGTACAGCACAGTAGAGTTCAGTATAGTACAGCACAGTAGAGTTCAGCACAGTAGAGTTCAGTATAGTACAGCACAGTAGAGTTCAGTATAGTACAGCACAGTAGAGTTCAGCACAGTAGAGTCCAGTAGAGTTCAGTATAGTACAGCACAGCATAGTACAGCACAGTAGAGTTCAGTATAGTAGAGTTCAGTATAGTACAGCAAAACACAGTAGAGTTCAGTATAGTACAGCACAGTAGAGTTCAGTATAGTACAGCACAGTAGAGTTCAGTATAGTACAGCACAGTAGAGTTCAGTATAGTACAGCACAGTAGAGTTCAGTATAGTACAGCACAGTAGAGTTCAGTATAGTACAGCAAAACATAGTAGAGTGTAGTCCATTATAATATATTCAACTTGAAATCATTGGTCACTTTAATAAATGGAACACTAGTTACTTTAATAATGTTTACATATCTTGCATTACTCATTTCATATGCATATACTGTATTTTATACCATCTATTGAATCTTAGCCTATGCCACTCTGTCATTGCTCATCCATATATTTATATATTATTATTAATTTCCTTTACTTAGATTTGTGTGTATTAGGCATTTGTTGTGGAATTGTTAGATATTACTTGTTAGATATTGCTGCACTAGAAGTACAAGCATTTCGCTACACTCGCAATAACATCTGCTAACCATGTGTATATGACCAATACATTTCATTTGATTTCAACTCATGTGCTGTACTGTACAGTACTATACTTTTCTTTACTCTACAGAACTTAACTTTGGTTTGTGACTACTATGACCTCTCATTGTAGCCAATTCAACTGCAGAAATTCTGTTAACAATTTTTCAGAAAATCCATTACTGATTTCTCAGTAATTGCCTTACCGATTTTGTAATGGAATTTCGAGGTTTAAACACTTAATAATTCATAAACAAAATTGATATCAGTAAAAACACTAACTAATTGAATTGAATGTAAGAGTCTATGTCAGGCAGCATTGGGAGCTCCAGTTCCAGCACCCAGAACTATGTTTTCTGGTTATCTCTGCAGAATAGATTGCGACAGTAGCAGTGAAAGAGAGAGAGCCCTGAGGTTATGGTGGAGGAGGAGTCAGTGAATCAGTCAGGTTTTACACATAAAACCAAACAGCAAGTGTAACTCCAAACTGAAGATCCTCAGGAGGATAGAGTGACCCAGGCTCAATAAATTAAAAACAAAGGCAGGATGCTCCCTCACACAGATTGTCACCAAACTAGGTAGGATGACTTGGGCATGGGCAGAAACAAATAGGTTCAATTGAAACAGCACAAACAGCTGCTCAGAGGAAAAAAGGTCTGTCCCGTGTAGAGCTGGAAGGCCCTGGAAAGACCTACTTACCGTAATTGCTGGACTATTAAGCGCACCTGAATATAAACTGCACTCACTGAATTATTAAAAAATATGTATTTTGTACATAAATACGCCGCACATGTCTATAAGCCGCAGGTGCCTACCGGTACATTGAAACAAATGAACTTGGTCACTATCTTCCTCCTCCTGTGCACTGAAACCACTGAAGTCATCTCCTTCGGTGTCGGAGTTGAATAGCCTCAGAATTGCTTCATCCGATGTTGGATCATTTTCATTGTCGCTCTCGTCACTTTCATCCGGAGGCAAATACCCCGCTGAGCTCATGCTGCCCCTTCACGCAGCAGTCCAGCCTTTCGAAACCCGTTGATGATAGTGGATTTTTTGACAATGCTCCACGCTGTCAGGACCCACTGGCAGACTTGACCATAAGATGCTCTTCGCATGCAGCCCGTTTTAGTGAAGGATTTCTCCCCACTTGTCATCCAAGACTCCCACTGAACAAGGAGCGCCACCTTAAATGCACGATTTACACTGATGTCGAGTGGCTGCAAATACTTTGGGCCATCTGCTTTTCTTCCCTCTGAAAGCCTTTGTTGTCTTTTTGCACTGAGTCAGTTCCTCACGCTGCTGTTTCCAACGTCTTATCATCGACTCATTAAGGCCAAGCTCCCGTGCAGCAGCTCTATTTCCTTTTCCAACAGCCAGATCGATCGCCTTCAACTTGAAAGCTGCATCATATGCATTTCTCCGTGTCTTTGCCATGATGAGGGTGACAAAATTACTACCGTAATCAGAATGATGGGAAGTTTGAGCGCGCTCGATTTTACATCACATTATGTGACGGTGCTCAGTTTTTTGGCGGCATGAATCTTGTGAAAGCGGGAAAAATCCATAAATTAGCCACGTCAATTGTATAAACCGAGGTTCAAAGCATGGGAATAAAATAGCGGCTTATAGTCCAGCAATTACGGTACATAAATAATAATAAATATATATTTGTTTAAATATTTTTGTTGATACTTTTACCCCTTTTCTCCCCAATTTCGTGATATCCAGTCTTGTCCCATCGCTGCAACTCCTGTACGGACTCAGGAGAGGAGCAGGTCGAGCCATGCATTCTTCGAAACATGACCCTGCCAAGCCGCACTGTTTCTTGACACACTGCTTGCTTAACTCGGAAACCAGCCGCACCAATGTGTCGGAGGAAACACCATACAGCTGGCGACCGTGTCAGCGTGCATTGCGCCCGGCCGCCACAAGGAGTCACTAGAGACCGATGGGACAAGGACATCCCAGCAGGCCAAACCTTCCCCTAACCCGGACGACGCTGGGCCAATTGTGCTCCACCTCATGGGTCTCACGGTCGCGACACAGCCCGGGATCGAACCCGGATCTGTAGTGACGCCTCTAGCACTGCGATGCAGCGCCACTCAGGAGGCCTACTTAAAACATGTCATTTTGTTTCCTGCTCAGGCAGTGGAGACTTCATTCCTGTCCCGACAGACACAGCACCATTCACTTTACTGTCTCTGTGTCTCTTTCCGATCTATGTGTCTCGATCTCTACGGTCTTTAATATGGCTTTGTCTCTCTACTCTGGTTCTACTGTCTCCAGTCTTACCAGAGAACATCAGTTTGGAGCAGGTGGGGCTGCTCTGTATCCTCAATCAACTAGACAAATAAGCACAAAAACAGGCAATTGTTTTTCTTCTGTTTTCTTTCAACAGCTGGAGAAGGAAACATAGAATGTATGTAGTAGCCAGAGGTAGCTGATTGGACTGCCATGTGTTAAGCCGGACTGTACCATTTTAGCCGTCTTATGTGACGATTTCGCCGTCCTTGACAAAATGTCCACGTTGTGGGCAAATTCGTAGGCCATAGACCATTGTCAGATGTCTTGGCCCATTCAGCGTGACAGGGTCTACGTCTTGGCCCGTTCAGCGTGACAGTTTGATTTAAACGTTTTCATGCTGTGCAAGAAGAGCGATTTCCCTAATGATGTTGTTTATATGATTCATCTGAAATCAGGCCACCTGACAGGATTTTAAGAAATGCACAAAAAGACCAATCAAAATAGAATGTTCTACTACAAGCGCTGCTGGTGCTGGCACATTGGCAGATCAAATACACCGCTGCAGAGGACGTAGCCTACGTTGGCTGACGTAGCCTTTCAAGCTAATCGCAGAATGTGACGACAGAACTGAAGCGAATCGTACAATCTGGTCAGGTTGATATCAAGATTTGAATTTAGTAACATCGCACAGTGTGACGTGATGATCGTAAAAGACTGAATCCGACGTACAGTCTGCAACGGCCTTTAGGGGGCTGCATGCCTATTCACCAAGCTACCAGATCCTGTCAGCCATAAGGCCTAGTGTTACAGCTGATCCCAAACCAGGTAGAGCAATGAAGGCATAAACTACAGCTTCACTAGTACTCCTTAAACTATTAGGCATAATTGTGTGGAGGAAACTACCACTGGGTTATTGCATTAGTCTACAAGGGTAAACTTATTTTCCAGGTAATTCAATCACACAGGTATTCAGGTCGAAATATGGACAGTATGTTAAATTGAGTTATATAAGAAAATATGACGATATCATCTGCACAAAGTAATTATATGTTGTATGTCTTTAGTTCAGAATAAAATGTGCAGAGATTTCCCCTGCCTCTTGTTCATGATAGAAATTAAATGGAAGGAAAGCCACAGGGAGGGAATTGTTGGCATTCCTGAATACTGAAGCAAACAGGAAGAAAGGTCCCCAACAAGCAAACATATAGGCCTGCTGCAACCTGGTCTCAGAGCATATCCTATTATTCTGTATGTAAATCCCAGACAATCCATTTAGTATGATATGTTGTTTTGTATGGTATGCATTAATTTGTGGATGTCCATCACATGTATCTTATGATATGTTACAAATTTACAATTTGTATTATATACTGAACCAGAATATAAAACACAACATGTTGATCCCATGTTTCATGAGCTGAAATAAAAGATCCCAGAAATGTTCCATACGCACAAAAAGCTTATTTGTGTGACATATCAAGAAGCTGATTAAACAGCATGGTCATTACACAGGTGCACCTTATGCTGGGGACAAGAAAAGGCCACTAAAATGTGCTGTTTTGTCACACAACAAACAATGCCACAGATGTCTCAGGTTTTGAGGGAGCGTGCAATTGACATGCTGACTGCAGGAATGTCCACCAGAGCTGTTGCCAGATAACTGAATGTCCATTTCTCTACCACAAACCGCCTCTATTGTTTTAGATCATTTGGCAGTACGTCCAATTAGCCTCACAGCCGCAGACCACATGTATCCACACCAGCCCTGGACCTCCAATTCCGGCTTCTACTTTCAGTTTCCCAAATGTATATTTACTATGTTACGTCTAGGTTATGAGACCAGGCTGGACACACACACACACCTCTCTTCTACCACATTTCCTAGTTTTTCCTAGTTCTATGCTAGTTGTATCCTTCTATACCCATTTCTAATATTCTATTTGATTTCTATACAGTCTCCCCTTCAACAGCCTACATGTCTCCCCGTGCAGAGTCATTTAATTCCAGAACAGTAGTATAGCATGGTTATAATAGAATGCCAGATTTCATTCCAGAACAGTATTATAGCATGGTTATAATAGAATGCCAGATTCCATTCCAGAACAGTAGTATAGCATGGTTATAATAGAATGCCAGATTTCATTCCAGAACAGTATTATAGCATGGTTATAATAGAATGCCAGATTTCATTCCAGAACAGTAGTATAGCATGGTTATAATAGAATGCCAGATTCCATTCCAGAACAGTATTATAGCATGGTTATAATAGAATGCCAGATTTCATTCCAGAACAGTATTATAGCATGATTATAATAGAATGTCAGATTTCATTCCAGAACACTATTATAGCATGGTTATAATAGAATGCCAGATTTCATTCCAGAACAGTATTATAGCATGGTTATAATAGAATGCCACATTTCATTCCAGAACAGTATTATAGCATGGTTATAATAGAATGCCAGATTCCATTCCAGAACAGTATTATAGCATGGTTATAATAGAATGCCAGATTTAATTCCAGAACAGTATTATAGCATGGTTATAATAGAATGCCAGATTTCATTCCAGAATAGTATTATAGCATGGTTATAATAGAATGCCAGATTCCATTCCAGAACAGTATTATAGCATGGTTATAATAGAATGCCAGATTCCATTCCAGAACAGTATTATAGCATGGTTATAATAGAATGCCAGATTCCATTCCAGAACAGTATTATAGCATGGTTATAATAGAATGCCAGATTCCATTCCAGAACAGTATTATAGCATGGTTATAATAGAATGCCAGATTCCATTCCAGAACAGTATTATAGCATGGTTATAATCGAATGCCAGATTCCATTCCAGAGGACAGGAAGCCTAAAATAAGAAGTCTATAAGAATAAAATGTGTGACCCCTTCCAGAATGGAACAGTGATGATGTTCTAGGGAAGACATTTAGTAATGCGCAACTTAATCACAAATTGAGCATGCTGGCTGCTGTTATTAGGTTTGAAAAACATACCACTTCCAGGTGGCATTTGACACGAGAGACCGCATCCTACAGTAAACTTGGTGCCAGTCTTTTTTTACGGAAAGAACAACTATAGCCAACTGTAATGATAACAAGTACTGCACTAGCTGGTGTGTGTAAATGCATTGGAACGAAACAGTGATGGGAGGTTCATATAAAAAGGAATACGTCGATGAGCCAGAGGCATTAAATAACGATGAGAGGGTCAAATTAGTGCTCACACAATGTAGAATAAACATCAGCCATTATAGTAAGGAGGATCGATACATTGTTGCAACAAAATGCATCTCTGTCTCAAGTTCGTAATGTTGCCTATAACGGATAGCGGAAACATTCTGACAGCATCGCTAGCTAAATTGTAGGCACAGGAATTGATCGGGTCCGGGTTGTTTTGAACAACCAACCGTTGACCAAACTTTAATCAGTTTTGAAATACTGTTCGAAAACATATATTGCAAACATAGAACGAGTGAATACATTTTATAACATTCGTGTAGCCTAATATAGTTTCGAAATGTTGGAATAGCAGGACAGAATAACTTCGTCCATGCGCGCAGATGAGGTGGATCAGTTAAATTAGTGGCAAGAGAAATGACAAAGAACGAAAGCAGAGATGTAAAATGCAGCTTTTGAAATAAACTTACCTTTCAATGAGAAAAACTAATCCTAACTCCTTTAAAACAAAAAGTATTATCCGATGAAGTTGTATCCAAAAGCTTTAGTATATCCAATTTATCGTCAGCAAATGCAGGCTAAAGTTTGAAATAAAGACCGGGGCAGAGCTGCTTCGTCGAGCGCCACATTTATATGCCTTTGGATCAGTAACAAGTAGCCTAGGATTACATGTGCAACTGCTGGAAAGACGGCTTCAAATCACGGATGGCGGGGGTTCGTTTAGATTTGACATCATTTCGTTTTTGTTTTAATAGCAAATGTTCTTCAGTTAAAATATCCTTAAATTCATGTTAATTATAATAATCCAAACATTATCGTACAGATATTCCGTTGCTCTTTTGATATGTAAGAAAAATACTATATAGAACGTACTGATACCCCTCAACGACCAATAGTTGGTATCGCTAACGGATGTCTGTCATTCCATTCCTCCTGTCCCATTCCCGACTGTAGCAGTGCAGCAGTATTTTGGAAGCCTGGTGGCAGTGAAGAGGGAAATACTACCGGCTCTTAGAATACCCATTCGTAGGAAGCGGGTTCAGCCTAGGGACATTAACGCCCTATACGTTTAGAGTTTCACACAATAAACGGGTCCGCTTGGTTTTATATGCATAAATCATAGACTTTGGATAGGGAGAAGCAAATAACAGACTACCTTTTCCAACAAAGAATAACAGAATGTTCTCAGAATGTAGACGTTCTACTACAGTAAGCTTTCCCACTTGGGAGAGTAGGAGGCTACAGACTACACAAGTCTGAGCATTGTATAAGTGGATCAGTTTTAGAGAGAAGGTGTCTGTCTGTATTTTCCCATTGTGGAGAAGTGACATGGTGTGGCCCTACTACTCTTGTTACATAGGGCTCTGGAGGGCCATAAGACTTTCTCCTGCTAGGCCAGAGCTTCTTCCCTTACAGCAGGTCAATAAAATAATATGGAACAGAGACAGCATGCCTCCTACATGGTACCCTGTTCCCTATATAGTCCACTACTTTTGACCAGAGCTCAATAGGGCCCTGGTTTAAAGTAGTGCAGTAAATAGGGAATATTGGATGACATTTGGGACACAAACAGAGTTAAGGAACCGTATGGTGGGGACTCTTAAACTCTTAAGGTGAAACAAAGACGTAGTTTGAAAATAATGCAACAACATCCTGCTAGTGCACATAACCTACACAGTATGCTATAAATGTGACAGTATTTGTATGTGTCCAAGACTGGGTTAAGGCTCATGCACCAGATATTCTCCCCAAGCTCTGTGCAAAGCCTGGGGATGAGTTTAGACTGAGTTTGCTGAAAAGGAACCCTCGAGGAGTATGTCAATACATGTGTAATACTTCCACGGCATAGAGTTAGTCATTCTATGAATCATATCACAGCCCTAGCTGCAACACCTACCTAAGAGAGAAAATGTGTGCAATACCAAATGGCACCCTATTCCCTACATAGGGTGCCATTTGGAAAGAACTGCGATCTCTGATTGGGACGCACTGTGATTCCGTTGTTGCTCTGTTGACCTGTAATTAGGGTTAGGAGTTGAGGTCCAGACCAACCATGGAAATATAATTACCAGAACAGGCAAAGTCCCTCAGACCACCATTAATTTATACATTATTGGGAGTGCTCGTACTAGTAATTCGATTTCTATGGACCAAATCAAATGCAGACAGCCTGCCTGTCAGTTTAGAGAAATAGAGTGGCCAACATTAAAGGGGCATGGACTGAAGTACGCCTTCTAAGGCCTCCCTAAGCCCCTTTGGCTCTGCTCGGGTCACAATGCTTTGATGTGACTGTAGAAAAGCTGAGACCTTAGAACTACAAAAGCCACCGAGACGATCCACCCCCAGGACACATAGATCACAAATCTCCGATCTCTGTCCTGTCTGTCTCCACCACGGAACTCCTCCGGTTACTCACTCTGTTATGTCGAGGGAGGGAGGGATGGTATAACAGGTCAGGAACACAAGCTGATTCATTAGAACAGGATCCAGTGACAAGATGAGAGAGAGAACTTGTATTTTCCCTGTCAATACAGTTGTTTTCTATCATATTCAACAGACTTTTACAACAGGCTTTACTGTCCTGCAATACACACACACAGACACACACACACAGCACATGCACTCTACACACAGTATATTGTCATTTTGTTGTATGGTGGTATTATATTTGTATTTGTATGTATTATGGATCTTCATTAATTGCCAAGGCAGCAGCTACTCTTCCTGACATCCAAATACATTAAGACAGTTACATTACACAAACAACAAAAAATACATCATATAACACGATTACACCACTAAATATTTAGAAGACAAAATGTATACCACCAACAAAATACAACAAAATTGCAATGTAGTGTGGAATAGAGTTTGATGTAGTCATGGCTCTATGTAGTAATGTGTGTTTCCTGGAATGTGTTCTGGACTTGGGGATTGTGAAGAGACATGTCTTGTGGGGTATGCATGGGTGTCCAAGCTGTGTGCTAGTAGTTTAAACAGACCCCTGGTGGCATGTCTTGTGGGGTATGCATGGGTGTCCAAGCTGTGTGCTAGTAGTTTAAACAGATCCCTGGTGGCATGTCTTGTGGGGTATGCATGGGTGTCCAAGCTGTGTGCTAGTAGTTTAAACAGACCCCTGGTGGCATGTCTTGTGGGGTATGCATGGGTGTCCAAGCTGTGTGCTAGTAGTTTAAACAGACCCCTGGTGGCATGTCTTGTGGGGTATGCATGGGTGTCTGAGCTGTGCGCTAGTAGTTTAAACAGACCCCTGGTGGCATGTCTTGTGGGGTATGCATGGGTGTCTGAGCTGTGTGCTAGTAGTTTAAACAGACCCCTGGTGGCATGTCTTGTGGGGTATGCATGGGTGTCTGAGCTGTGTGCTAGTAGTTTAAACAGACCCCTGGTGGCATGTCTTGTGGGGTATGCATGGGTGTCTGAGCTGTGTGCCAGTAGTTCAAACAGAAGTTCAAACAATACCTCTCACAAAGACAAGTAGTGATGAAGTCAATCTCTCCTCCACTTTGAGCCAGGAGAGATTGACATGCATATTATTAATGTGAGCTCTCTGTGTATATTTAAGGGCCAGCCGTGCTGCTCTGTTCTGGGCCAACTGTAATTTGTCTATGTCCCTCATTGTGGCACTTGACCATACCCAATTGAAGTCGGAAGTTTACATACACCTTAGCCAAGTACATTTAAACTCAGTTTTTCACAATTTGATCAACAAACAAAAAAATCCCTGTTTTAGGTCAGTTAGGATCACCACTTTATTTTAAGAACGTGTAATGTCACAATAATAGTAGAGAGAATTATTTATTTCAGATGTTATTTCTTTCATCACATTCCCAGTGGGTCAGAAGTTTACATACACTAAATTAGTATTTGGTAGCATTGCCTTTAAATTGTTTAACTTGGCTCAAACGTTTCGGGTAGCCTTCCACAAGCTTCCCACAATAAGTTTGGTGAATTTTGGCCCATTCCTCCTGACAGAGCTGGTGTAACTGAGTCAGGTTTGTAGGCCTTCTTGCTCGCACACGCTTTTTCAGTTCTGCCTGCAAATTTTCTATAGGATTGCGGTCAGGGCTTTGTGATGGCCACTCCAATACCTTGACTTTGTTGTCCTTAAGCCATTTTGCCACAGCTTTGGAAGTATGCTTGGGGTCATTGTCCATTTGGAAGACCCATTTGCGACCAAGGTTTAACTTACTGACTGATGTCTTGAGTTGTTGCTTCAATATATCCACATAATTTTCTGTCGTCATGATGCCATCTATGTTGTGAAGTACACCAGTCCCTCCTGCAGCAAGGCACCCCCACAACATGATGCTGCCACCCCCATGCTTCACGGTTGGGATTGTGTTGTTCGGCTTGCAAGCCTCCCTCTTTTTCCTCCAAACATAATGATGGTCATTATGGCCAAACAGTTCTATGTTTGTTTCATCAGACCAGAGGACATTTCTCCAAAAGGTACGATCTTTGTCCCTATGTGCAGTTGCTAACCGTAGTCTGGCTTTTTTTATGGCGGTTTTGGAGCAGTGGCTTCTTCCTTGCTGAGCTGCCTTTCAGGTTATGTCGATATAGGACTCATTTTACTGTGGATATGGATGCTTTTGTACCTGTTTCCTCCAGCATCTTCACACGGTCTGGGATTGTTCTGGGATTGATTTGTACTTTTTGCACCAAAGTACGTTCATGGCAGCGTGGTCCCATGGTGTTTATACTTGCGTACTCTTGTTTGTACAGGTGAACATGGTACCTTCAGGCATTTGGACATTTCTCCCAATGATGAACCAGACTTGTGGAGGTCTACAATTAATTTTCTGAGGTCTTGGCCAATTTCTTTAGATTTTCCCATGATGTCAAGCAAAGAGGCAGTGAGTTTGAAGTTAGGCCTTGAAATACATCCACAGGTACACCTCCAATTGACTCAAATGATGTCGATTAGTCTATCAGAAGCTTCTAAAGCCATGACATAATCTTCTGGAATTTTCCAAGCTGTTTAAATTCACAGTCAACTTAGTGTATGCAAACTTCTGACCCACTGGAATTGTGATACAGTGAATTATAAGTGAAATAATCTCTGTAAATAATTGTTGGAAAAATTACTTGTGTCATGCACAAAGTAGATGTCCTAACCAACTTGCCAAAACTATAGTTTGTTAACAAGAAATTTGTGGAGTGGTTGAAAACGAGTTTTAATGACTCCAACCTAAGAGTATGTAAACTTCCGACTTCAACTGTAGCTAGACAGTATTCCAGTTGCTACAAAACTAGGGTCTGTAGGACTTGTTTTGTTGATAGCAATGTCATGAAGGCAGAGCAGCTATTTATTATGGACAGACCTCTCCCCCATCTTAGATACTGCTGCATCAATATCGACCATGACAGTTTACAATCTATGGTTACACCAAGCAGCTTTCAATTTCCACATTTTTCATTGTAAGATTAAGTTGAGGTTTAGGGTTTAGTGAATGGTCTGTCCCAAATTCAATGTTTTCAGTTTTTGAAATATTTAGTACTATCTTTTTATTACTTGCCATTCATTCTAAAACTGACAGCAGCTCTTTGTTAAGTGTTGCAGTGATTTCACTTGCTGTGCTTGCTGACGTGTACAATGTTGAGTCATCAGCATACATAGACGCACAGGCTGTACTCAGAGCCAGTGGCAGGTCATTGAAGACAGTAAGGGGCCTAGACAGCTGCCCTGGGGAATGCCTGAATACCTAGATCATGCAGGAGAGGCTTCCATTAAAGAACACTTTCTGTGTTCTGTTCAACAGGTAACTCTCGATTCACGATATAGCAGGGGGTGTAAAGCCATAACACATATGTTTTTCCAGCAGCAGATTATGATCGATAATGTCAAAAGCTGCACTGAAGTTTAATAAAACAGCCAATCATCAGTAATTGTGTGTAAGTGCCATACATGTTGAGTGCCCTTCCCTATAAGCATGGTGAAAGTCAGTTGTTCATTTGTTTACTGTGAAATAGCATTGTATCTGGCCAAACAATTTTTTTCTCGAAAGGTTTACTAAGGGTTGGTAGCAGGCTGATTGATCGGCTGTTTGAGCCAGTAAAGGGTGTTTTGCTATTCTTGGGTAGTGGAATGATGTTTGCTTCCCTCCAGGCCTGAGGAAACACAATTTCCTCTAGGCTTAGATGGAATAGATGGCAAATAGGAGTGGAAATATAGTTCACTACCATCCTCCTCCTCACGCCTTCATCTACCTGTACATCACTTATCTTCTTACATCTCCTGAGTGATTAGACTCTCCAGCTAAACACATTACATCCCAGAGCCCCACACTAATATGCTGCAGACACCACACATCTCCCCTCCCTACTCCAACCCACCCCTCATGTCCGCCTCTCCTAGCCTCCTTCCGTGTCTGAAAAACAAATCTTGATTTGATTAGTTGTTCCAAGCCAGGCTGATTCTGTGGAGGGAGAGGTGGTGGACTTTTTGATCAGTTGTTCAGAGCCAGGCTGAGTCTGTGGAGGGAGAGGTGGTAGGCTTTTTGATTAGTTGTTCAGAGCCTGGCTGAGTCTGTGGAGGGAGAGGTGGTAGGCTTTTTGATTAGTTGTTCAGAGCCAAGCTGAGTCTGTGGAGGGAGATGTGGTGGACATTTTGTTGTGGCAGAATCCCACTAATTAAAATTTCTCCCCCCTGTGTCTCACTCCTGGCCCCCTCCTTCTGCCTCCTCCTTTCACATTCTCTCTTTTGTCCCTCCCCTCCCCATTCCTCCGCTTGCATTCTCTCTCACCTTTCCTTCCCCGGTAACTCCCCCTCTCTTTCCCTGCCTCGGGGGAGGTTCTGTCATTATGGAAAGCGCTTGCACAGAGCTCGGCCTTTAGCTTTAATGAGCGACGTGCTGCGTTTTCACACCTCAGAGCAACAGTACATCCGCTTCTCATTGAAATGTGGCTGTCACCTATACTGAGACATCAATACACATGTATAATTTAGTATTTTGGAAATGTTGGGGCATAGGTGTGTGTGTGTGTGTGTGTGTGTGTGTGTGTGTGTGTGTGTGTGTGTGTGTGTGTGTGTGTGTGTGTGTGTGTGTGTGTGTGTGTGTGTGAGAGAGAGAGAGAGAGAGAGAGAGAGAGAGAGAGAGAGAGAGAGAGAGAGAGAGACGAAAAGGGAAAGAGAGCTGGTTGGGTGATATGATCTGTATATATTTTTTAATGGTCATTACACTTGTTGTGACAGGTTATCTGTCTTTGATGATTGTTGTACATCACTCACAACACATTCTAAATCCACAGCACCAGATATACTTTCTCTCCATCTTCACTTAATCAGTCGTTCCTTGAGAATAACAACAGTCACCAAGCTACTTGCTTGAAGTCATTCCTCTTCATGTAACACTGTATCCTTGCCTTGAGTGGGATGCTTTAGAGATGGCTTCTATCCTACTCTGACAACAACAGGCATCTGTTTTTCCAAACCCCGGGAGCTGGCTTTGAAATCGGAGAAGGCAAGCAGTATAAAAATGAAAGCTGAGCAGATGTTCTCTAATTGCTGCTCTTTAGTGCTGGGTCTTATGTAAGAATGATGCTGAACACTCCTGGCTTCTCTGGACCAATCCAGGGTCAGGGAAAGGGAAAGGAAAAGGAAACCACACAATTCTGGCTGCCAGGTCAAATGTCGTGGGCATCCTAAATGGCACACTATTCCCTGGCACCTACTACTGTGTTCAGGTGATAGGGTTCCATTTGTGATGCAACCATTACCAGCAGAACTCTGAGCTCCAGAACTTTAACAGCCTTGTTAATCTAGATCTGTTAAAAGTCTCTGTGCTCCAGAACTTTAACAGCCTTGTTTATCTAGATCTGTTAAAAGTCTCTGAGCTCCAGAACTTTAACAGCCTTGTTTATCTAGATCTGTTAAAAGTCTCTGTGCTCCAGAACTTTAACAGCCTTGTTTATCTAGATCTTTTAGAAGTCTCTGAGCTCCAGAACAAGCCCAGTAATGCTTTTCCTTCTTTTGGTTTGGGTTTGCTAATAGATTTTAAAATAACATTTTAATCTCTGTGTGTTCTGCAATCTCTCGTAACATCTTTGTCATGATGTCCCCTTTTACTGGGTGGAGCGTGGTGCTTGCAGCACAATTGTTGTGGATTTGATTCCCACGGGAGACCAGTATGGAGAAAATGTACTGTATGTACTCACTACTGTAAGTTTCTCTGGAAAAGAGTGCTTGCTAAATGACTAAAATGTAAATATACTCAAGCCTGTGTCCCAAACTGAATTGTTTCACTATACAATATTATGATGTTAAACAGAACAATTCAGTTATTGTGAAGGTGGGGAGTGAGTTTAGGATGAAGGAGGAGTAAATTAATGGGGGAGGAGGGGGAGACAGCAAGCTAAGGAGGTGAGGTTAGAGGAGGAGGATAAACAGTGTCCAGGGGTCAGGAAGGGTCATTGATCTGATTGGCCAGCTCTCCGCTAACTACTCTGTTGTTATTAGGTTACCTAGCTACATGATTATGACACAATAATGAATGTCCCATACGACTAAAACGGTAAAGAATGATCCAACTGACTGGCGGGTCACAAAGTACCTCGAGAGATATGGACTCAAGGAGAATTGGATCCACTCAGGTTCACTCAGAGTCATGAAACTAAGAGCAGGTCAACGGTGTCACTAAGGAGGATCGATAGTGCACTTTATAGTGCACTTTATAGGGCACTACTTTTGACCAGAGTCCTTTGGGAATAAAGGGCTGTTTGGGACGTGGACAAAGAGGTTATATGTTATATGAGTAGGTATCATGATGACAGTATAAGCTCAACCTTTCGAGGAGGGAGAAAACATTTATTGATGTGAAGAAGAGATTTCGTAATAGTCTCTTGGTAGTTTGCATTAGTTGTAGATAAAGTCCTTATCATCTGATGGAGATGTGAACTGAGGATGGTGATAATATAATGTAGAGCCCCCGGTGAATTGTACAGTATGTCCTTCACAGGCACACAGAAGTCTGAGGATCCCTGCAGAAAGAAAGAGGGAGGGAGGGGCATTGATTTTAGTAATTTTGCCAAAGACTTTTTCCTTCCTTTGCGGTCTGCAGAATCCATATGGCTGTCATTAGTCTTCATCCACAGCACTGATGTTATTATAATGCTGCAAGTCACAAAATATGATATCTAGCTTCACAAATACAGCCTGTTTTTATTGCGGTTATATTAAATGTACTGAATATGCCAGTGTTTATATTATTATTTATAAATGTACTGTATGTGTTATTAGTATTATTAGTATTTGAAAAAGCAATTTCCAGGGATCCTGGTTTAGAAAAGACTTCACTGTATTTAAGTGGAGAGAAGTTTAACATTTGAACTGAGTAATTATTGTTTTTCATCATCAATAAAATATAACATTTGTATGTTTTAGTAAATTAGCAGACACTCTTATCCAGAGAAACATACAGAAGCAATTAGGGTTAAACAAAAACAAATTCACCCAACACCACTCATTCCACTAATTTACAGTATTACAATTATTTTACCTTTATTTAACTAGGCAAGTCAGTTTAGAACAAATGTTTATTTTCAATTACGGCCTAGGAACAGTGGGTTAACTGCCTTGTTCAGGGGCAGAATGACAGATTTATTTTACCTTGTCAGCTCGGGGATTCAATCTTGCAACCTTTTGGTTGTTGTGGAAAATTCACAATGCAACGCTCTCTCTATGGGCTGGCTGACTAGCTAGCTAGCTAGGTAGCCAGATAGCAAACATAGCTACACATAATAATAACAAAGTCAACATCAGCATGTAAAGTAGCTAGTTAGCTGTAAAATCACATAAACAAACTTCACTATCAATTTAGGAATCTAGAATCTCACTATGTTCAATCTGAAGGTCGATTTGCCTCACAGAGTGGAGTCTAACATTTGCAACGGCAGATATTGTGAAGCCTAATTGGTTATTGTGAAGCCTAATTGGTTATTGTTTTTGTATAAAGTAAAGTTGATCCACATGTGGAACAGGCTCTTTGTATTTCCATTATTATTGGACCTGATTTAGACATCCACAATTACAGAAAGTTTTATTTTCTTAGGTAAACCGTAATTGGATATGATGTTATTGTTATTTGACAGTAAAAAAAAAAAAATACAAAATAAAAAATAATAATCTGTAAAGTGTTTAATAAAAAAAATAAGTAAAAATATAAATAAATAATTAAATAAATACTTTTGAGGAGATGCATACACTGACTTTGAGAAGGAATTGCGTGATGTTTAGCTTAGCAACCGCATGACGCAGCATGACAACTCGAATGCGACAGACTGCTGAGTGGGGAACTATATCCAAGATGGCGTAGCAGTGCAGACGTTGTTTGTTGTTCTCCAGTGTACATTTGAGTTTTTTTGTCTTTCTTTGTATATATTTCAATCTCTTTTTCCATTTTTAAATTAAATATACCTTCCGGCAACCCACCTCACCCAATGTGATACGGATCTGCTTTTTTTAGACCTTATAGCCAGAACCTCCATCAAAAGCTAGCCATCAGAAGCTAACCAGCTACTAGCTATTTAGTCATTGTTAGCCACTGATAGCGGGGTTTACCTGTAGCACAGACACCAGCCACTTTTAGCCTGGTTTTTCTCCACAACAACACTGGATTCCTGTCGTAAGCCCTGGACCATTACTCCTGTTCATCGCAGCTAGCTAGCTGCTATCGAGTGACCCAGCCCCGAAGCTAGCTTTGAGCCAGACCCATCTCCCGGACTGCTCAGCGGAACCTATGATCCCTCGGCTACACAGCTGATGCCTCCCAGACTCTTCACTAACACCTGCCCGCCCATCTAGCATCACGACTCTGGACGGTTCTGACTTAGAATATGTGGACAACTACAAATACTTAGGTGTCTGGCTAGACTGTAAACTCTCCTTCCAGACTCACATCAAAAATCTCCAATCCATAATTAAAACTAGAATCGGCTTCCTATTTTGAAACAAAACTTCCTTCACTCATGCTGCCTAACATACCCTAGTAAAACTGACTATCCAACTGATCCTCGACTTCGGCGATGTCATTTACAAAATAGCTTCCAATTCTCTACTCAGCATACTGGATGTAGTCTATCACTGCGCCATCCATTGTATCACCAAAGCCCCATATACCACCCACCACTGCAAACTGTATGCTCTCATCGGCTGGCCCTTGCTACGTATTCGTCGCCAGACCCACTGGCTCCAGGTCATCTATAAGCGTCTGCTAGGTAAAGCTCCGCCTTATCTCAGCTCACTGGTCACCATAACAACACCCACCCATAGCACGCACTCCAGCAGGTACAGTATATCTCACTGGTCATCCCCAAAGCCAACACCTCATTTGACCGCCTTTCCTTCCAGTTCTCTGCTGCCAGTGATTGGAACGAATTGCAAAAATCGTTGAAGTTGGAGACTTATATTTCCCTCACTAACTTTAAACATCAGCTATCTGTGCAGCTTACCGATCGCTGCAGCTGTACACAGCCCATCTGTATATAGCCCATCCAACTACCTACCTCATCCCCATATTGTTTTATTTACTTTTTTGCTCTTTTGCACATCAGTATTTCCAGTATTTCTACTTGCACATCATCATCTGCTCATCTATCACTCCAGTTCTTAAACTAGTGTTTCCAGTTTTTCTACTTGCACATCATCATCTGCACATCTATCACTCTAGTGTTAATTTGCTAAATTGAAATTACTTCGCTACTATGGCCTGTTTATTACCTTACCTCCTTACCTCATTTGCACACACTGTTTATAGACTTTTTCTATTGTGTTTTTGACTGTATGTTTGTTTATTCCATGTGTAACTCTGTGTTGTTGATTGTGTCACACTGCTTTGCTTTATCTTGGCCAGGTCGCAGTTGTAAATGAGAACTTGTTCTCAACTGGCCTACCTGGTTAAATAAAGGTGATCTGGCCTACCTGGTTAAATAAAGGTGATCTGGCCTACCTGGTTAAATAAAGGTGAAATAAACCTGGTTAAATAAATAAATAAATAAATACATTTCCTTCCTTTAATTGGATTCCTATCTCCTTTCTATAGTACTGTATCTCTGGCAATGTCACCACGCAATGCACCCTGGACTAAAGATGCAGAAAAATGGGAAAAATGTGCTTGTACCTCCATTAAATGACACATTTCTAAAGGTAGGAATACGTATAAAAAAAAAGGAAATATATAAAAAATATGATCAATGACTCATTCAAGAAAAGACCTCCTCCTGAGTTATGACATCGGCCAGTATTGAAATCTGACATGTATGATAGACGTTTTCACCATCCAGAAGTTCTATTCCTGTTAAGTTCCAGTGTAGTGAGAGAGACTTTATCACGGTGCTACATCATACTGGCTCTATTTCTGCCTGCTTGAACGCCAAGAACTCAGGTACACATGAAATCATGACCCAGGGAATCAACAGAACATCACTCAGATCACTCAGAGATGCACACAAACAATATAACTTTCAAATTGGGGGACCCTTTCCTTTAAGTTCCTTGCTCAAGGACACATCGGTAGATTTTTCACCTTGGGAATTCAAACCAGCGACCTGCCACCCTACTAATTCAGAAGAAAACAAGAACAACCTTGATGCTGCTATTGTAATTGTGAGGTAAAAACAATCCCCTCTGTATTGCCTAGACAAAGAGGCCAGGCATAACCATCACACACACACACACATACACACACACACACACACACACACACACACACACACACACACACACACACACACACACACACACACACACACACACACACACACACACACACACACACACACACACACACACACACACACATAGGGTGCCATTTGCGACACAGTGCATTCGGAAAGTATTCAGACCCCTTTGACTTTTTCCACATTTTGTTACGTTACAGACATATTCTAAAATTGATTTAAAAAATAGCTCATCAATCATTAGGAGTCTACAATCTCACCATGTTCAACCTGAAGATCGATTTGAGTCATGAGGTTGAAGGAATTGTAGAGCTCCAAGACAGGATTGTGTCGAGGCACAGATCTGGGGAAGGGTACCAAAACATGTCTGCAGCATTGAAGGTCCCCAAGAACACAGTGGCCTCCATCATTCTAAATTGAAGACATTTGCAACCAGAGAGAGAGAGAGAGAGCAGGGGTGACAGGCTAAGCAGTGAGGAGAATGGGCCAGGCACTGATCTCATTCTTTTGAATTGGCTGAAGTGTTAAGTGGGAACTGTTTTTGCCCTCCACACCTACTGTACGTCCATTTCCTGTTTATGCTACAAAACACACTCTCTTTCTCTCTGTTTCTATAGCCACATATTATCCGGTCGAAACATGACGCACCGTTTCGCACATATATTGAGAGAGCGTTGTATCTGTTGTCACCTCATCCCATCAGTAAAGATGACATCACACACACAGGAATCCAGGTCACAACAAACCCCTGCAAAAGTTTCAAACGTGTTCTTTTCCTTTTCAAAAGTCACAGTTTGGGCTTCATCAGACCATAGATACAGAGGAAACCCAAAGACTTCATCAGACCATAGATACAGAGGAAAGCCAAAGACTTCATCAGACCATAGATACAGAGGAAACCCAAAGACTTCATCAGACCATAGATACAGAGGAAAGCCAAAGACTTCATCAGACCATAGATACAGAGGAAACCCAAAGACTTCATCAGACCATAGATACAGAGGAAAGCCAAAGACTTCATCAGACCATAGATACAGAGGAAACCCAAAGACTTCATCAGACCATAGATACAGAGGAAACCCAAAGACTTCATCAGACCATAGATACAGAGGAAACCCAAAGACTTCATCAGACCATAGATACAGAGGAAACCCAAAGACTTCATCAGACCATAGATACAGAGGAAACCCAAAGACTTCATCAGACCATAGATACAGAGGAAAGCCAAAGACTTCATCAGACCATAGATACAGAGGAAACCCAAAGACTTCATCAGACCATAGATACAGAGGAAACTCAAAGACTTCATCAGACCATAGATACAGAGGAAACCCAAAGACTTCATCAGACCATAGATACAGAGGAAACCCAAAGACTTCATCAGACCATAGATACAGAGGAAACCCAAAGACTTCATCAGACCATAGATACAGAGGAAACCCAAAGACTTAATCAGACCATAGATACAGAGGAAACCCAAAGACTTCATCAGACCATAGATACAGAGGAAAGCCAAAGACTTCATCAGACCATAGATACAGAGGAAACTCAAAGACTTCATCAGACCATAGATACAGAGGCAACTCAAAGACTTCATCAGACCATAGATACAGAGGAAACCCAAAGACTTCATCAGACCATAGATACAGAGGAAACCCAAAGACTTCATCAGACCATAGATACAGAGGAAACCCAAAGACTTCATCAGACCATAGATACAGAGGAAAGCCAAAGACTTCATCAGACCATAGATACAGAGGAAACCCAAAGACTTCATCAGACCATAGATACAGAGGAAACTCAAAGACTTCATCAGACCATAGATACAGAGGAAACCCAAAGACTTCATCAGACCATAGATACAGAGGAAACCCAAAGACTTCATCAGACCATAGATACAGAGGAAACCCAAAGACTTCATCAGACCATAGAAACAGAGGAAACCCAAAGACTTAATCAGACCATAGATACAGAGGAAACCCAAAGACTTCATCAGACCATAGATACAGAGGAAAGCCAAAGACTTCATCAGACCATAGATACAGAGGAAACTCAAAGACTTCATCAGACCATAGATACAGAGGAAACCCAAAGACTTCATCAGACCATAGATACAGAGGAAACCCAAAGACTTCATCAGACCATAGATACAGAGGAAACCCAAAGACTTCATCAGACCATAGATACAGAGGAAACCCAAAGACTTCATCAGACCATAGATACAGAGGAAAGCCAAAGACTTCATCAGACCATAGATACAGAGGAAACCCAAAGACTTCATCAGACCATAGATACAGAGGAAACCCAAAGACTTCATCAGACCATAGATACAGAGGAAACCCAAAGACTTCATCAGACCATAGATACAGAGGAAACCCAAAGACTTCATCAGACCATAGATACAGAGGAAACCCAAAGACTTCATCAGACCATAGATACAGAGGAAACTCAAAGACTTCATCAGACCATAGATACAGAGGAAACCCAAAGACTTCATCAGACCATAGATACAGAGGAAACCCAAAGACTTCATCAGACCATAGATACAGAGGAAACCCAAAGACTTCATCAGACCATAGATACAGAGGAAACCCAAAGACTTCATCAGACCATAGATACAGAGGAAACCCAAAGACTTCATCAGACCATAGATACAGAGGAAACTCAAAGACTTCATCAGACCATAGATACAGAGGAAAACCCAAAGACTTCATCAGACCATAGATACAGAGGAAACCCAAAGACTCATCAGACCATAGATACAGAGGAAAGCCAAAGACTTCATCAGACCATAGATACAGAGGAAACTCAAAGACTTCATCAGACCATAGATACAGAGGAAAGCCAAAGACTTCATCAGACCATAGATACAGAGGAAAGCCAAAGACTTCATCAGACCATAGATACAGAGGAAACCCAAAGACTTCATCAGACCATAGATACAGAGGAAACCCAAAGACTTCATCAGACCATAGATACAGAGGAAACCCAAAGACTTCATCAGACCATAGATACAGAGGAAAGCCAAAGACTTCATCAGACCATAGATACAGAGGAAACCCAAAGACTTCATCAGACCATATTTTATTTATTTATTTATTTTATTTTATTTATTTCACCTTTATTTAACCAGGTAGGCTAGTTGAGAACAAGTTCTCATTTACAACTGCGACCTGGCCAAGATAAAGCATATCAGTGTGAACAGACAACACAGAGTTACACATGGAGTAAACAATTAACAAGTCAATAACACAGTAGGAAAAAGAAAGGAGAGTCTATATACATTGTGTGCAGAGATACAGAGGAAACCCAAAGACTAGCACAGCAAAAAGGCAGATATTGACTTCAGTCTTCTCCTCCATGTCCTTTCACTTAAAATTAACAATCACTTCTATAGCCTATCACCTGAATCTATATCAGATATAACCTTCCCTTTCACTTGTATCCTGTATCCTCTCTCCTCTCCTGTTAAGGTCAAGGGTTATGGAGATATTGTCATTTTGCACACATACAGTATATCTGGCCTGTGGGACTGTTGTAACCCTGCCATAACCTTGTTCTTTGCTGCAGTACATTCAACATACTGTTAAAAACACTTGGCATGTGTGTGTGTGTGTGTGTTGTGTGTGTGTGTGTGTGTGTGTGTGTGTGTGTGTGTGTGTGTGTGTGTGTGTGTGTGTGTGTCTGCGCTGAACCTCTCTCTCATTCAGAGTGGTGAAGAGTTGGGGCGAAGTCGACCTGTCGCACTTCTCAGAACAGGCGGCTTGATCCTTCTTTCCTGCCTTGGAGGATCCCCTCTGTCTGGCAAACAGTTTGCACCGTTGGAAGTGGCCCTGCCTTCTAGGCAATGGCACTCCTCGCTGCACCGTGCTGCACCCCCTTCAATGATGGTTGGGGGAAGCTCCACATGCCCTCCATGCCCTTCCAGGCCACTGTCTCCATGCTACATGTAAATCCACAGCCTGCCATCTTCCAAGACAGCCATCGCTGGGAGTTCCATCGTATGAGATGTGGTGGTTGATGGCACAAAGACATTCTGCTTCCCTGGTGCCAGATTGCGTGACATCACTCCGGACCATACAGTCATTCTAGACCAAAACCCGGGGCTGCACACAGTTGTTGTGCATGCTGGTACAAATGACATCAAGCTGTGTCAATGGGTTGAGTTGATACGGGACTTTTAATACCTGAGAGACAGACCGTTAGAGATTCCGCCTAATCTGAAATATGTGGCCTTGGACTGATCCATGTAAATGTCAAAAGTTTGATTTTGAAAATGGATCTTATTGTAATTCTAGATTTTTAAAGTAACGCAGACATTTTGTGAAAGAAGTCTGTGTCAGACTCTGATGTGCCTCTGAATGGATTTAATGTTTAGACTCTGATGTGTCTCTGAATGGACATAATGTTTAGACTCTGATGTGTCTCTGAATGGACATAATGTTTAGACTCTGATGTGTCTCTGAATGGACATAATGTTTAGACTCTGATGTGCCTCTGAATGGACATAATGTTTAGACTCTGATGTGTCTCTGAATGGACATAATGTTTAGACTCTGATGTGTCTCTGAATGGACATAATGTTTAGACTCTGATGTGTCTCTGAATGGACATAATGTTTAGACTCTGATGTGCCTCTGAATGGACATAATGTTTAGACTCTGATGTGCCTCTGAATGGACATAATGTTTAGACTCTGATGTGTCTCTGAATGGACATAATGTTTAGACTCTGATGTGTCTCTGAATGGACATAATGTTTAGACTCTGATGTGTCTCTGAATGGACATAATGTTTAGACTCTGATGTGTCTCTGAATGGACATAATGTTTAGACTCTGATGTGTCTCTGAATGGACATAATGTTTAGACTCTGATGTGTCTCTGAATGGACATAATGTTTAGACTCTGATGTGTCTCTGAATGGACATAATGTTTAGACTCTGATGTGCCTCTGAATGGACATAATGTTTAGACTCTGATGTGTCTCTGAATGGACATAATGTTTAGACTCTGATGTGTCTCTGAATGGACATAATGTTTAGACTCTGATGTGTCTCTGAATGGACATAATGTTTAGACTCTGATGTGTCTCTGAATGGACATAATGTTTAGACTCTGATGTGTCTCTGAATGGACATAATGTTGAGATCTGACAGAGGTGGAGTTGTCGCCATATTTATAAAGAACAACTTGAATGTTGCTGTGTGTATTACCACCCCCATTTTAAGCCATTTGAATGTTTTGTCCTAAATTTGGGCCTAGTAATGCCCAACTAACGTTACTGGGAATTTATCGCCCTCCCAATTGCGCTTAGTAAATTGTCTGACTTGCTGTCTAACTATGCTAAACGGAATTATTAATTTTGGGTGGTCATAACCCAGATTGTTTGATGCCAATATCAGATAGACTGAAATGTATTTGTATTGAGCTAAATTGAACTCAAATGATAACTAAACCAACCAGTCCCAACTTAAAACACCCTGACAAATCTACTATTTTGCATATAATTCTGACAAATGCACCTAATAGGTATACAGACAATATAATATTTGCTAACGACCTCAGTGACCATAGTCCCATTGCCTGCATTAGAGATACCAAGCTACGTTAATTGTGTCTGCACATTATTACAAAGATACATTTTTGAACTTTCAATGAGCAACATTCCCTGTATGACCTGGCGTTGTATAATTTGGAAGGAGTGTCCTCTATATCTGATTCGGATCAGGCCCTTAAATGTTTAACCTTTTTGTTTAACTCTGTTGCTGATCAGCATGCCCCATATAAAATATTAAGGGTAAAGGACAGATCTAACCCATGGTTCACGCATGAATTGTCTGAAAGATTTCATGAAAGAAACATAGCTTGGGCTAAGGCTCGACTGACTGATTCTACCTCTGACTGGCAGACATCCTTCAGACATTTGAGAAATAGATGTCTTACTCTGGTTAGAAAAGTAAAGTCAACAGACTTCTTGAATTCTGTATCTGAGAGTGGTGGAAATCCAGCTAAATTCTGGAAAGTGGTCAAATGTTTGAAACAAAACTCCAGCTCCACATTGCCCCAGCAGGTTATGCCAGCCTCTGGTCCCATAACAGCTGGCCACCTAGTAGAAAGAATAGTTCCTGAAAATATCTCAAGTTCTACTAGACCTGGGAGTCCTTATTTCACCTCTAAACAGTCAGTATGAAAATGTGTTTTCTCCTCATTTGAACCATTTTAGGTCAACAACTAGGTTTCCATCCAATTGGCAACAGATTTTCATGTGAATATTCAAAAATCCACATAAAACAAAGATGCACATTTTCCCTCCAGAGATGTGTTTCTGTCAAATGGACTTTTTGCAGATGTATAGCCTACATGATGAGATTATTATTATGGACAAAAGACAGAGATTATTTTCATTTGTCAAACAGCAGCTACAGTAAGCATTGATGATCATGTCACCAGAATAAGACCCTCAAAATATATTGGAAAGGAGCATCAATGTCAGGGTTTTCCTGTGGTGAAGTAGAGGAGGACCAAAACGCAGCGTGGTTATATTGACTCATGTTTAATAAAAACGGATAAACATGAACACTACAAAACAATAAACGTGGAAAACCAAAAACAGCCCTATCTGGTGCAAACACAGAGACAGGAACAATCACCCACAAAACCCAACACAAAACAGGCTACCTAAATATGGTTCCCAATCAGAGACAATGACTAACACCTGCCTCTGATTGAGAACCATATCAGGCCAAACATAGAAATAGACAAACCAGACACACAACATAGAATGCCCACCCAGCTCACGTCCTGACCAACACTAAAACAAGGAAAACACATACGAACGATGGACAGAACGTGACAATCAAGCTCATCACCTTGCACTTTCACCAGTCTGTGAAGTCCATCATAACGTTTTAAAAAATATTTTAGCCTAAAGAACTGAGTGGTTTCCCGAGTCGTAGTGGGACGATCACACAACATGTCATCGTGTGACTCCAAGTTGACTTCGATATGATGGTTATTATATCAATATTTGTGCATAAAAGTGCCTCCACCGACATTTCTAGCATAATTAATTTTACCGACACGAAAGATCCCACCTTGTCTAGCGTGTCTAGTTTTTAATCAACATTTGGAAAGTTTATCAAAACATTTTATGTTCTCATCAGGCTGGTCATTAAATGCATGTAAAACATGTTTGATGTAAACCTACTTAGTGAAGTACTAAGTGTAAACCTACTTAGTGAAGTACTAAGTGTAAACCTACTTAGTGAAGTACTAAGTGTAAACCTACTTAGTGAAGTACTAAGTGTAAACCTACTTAGTGAAGTACTAAGTGTAAACCTACTTAGTGAAGTACTAAGTGTAAACCTACTTAGTGAAGTACTAAGTGTAAACCTACTTAGTGAAGTACTAAGTGTAAACCTACTTAGTGAAGTACTAAGTGTAAACCTACTTAGTGAAGTACTAAGTGTAAACCTACTTAGTGAAGTACTAAGTGTAAACCTACTTAGTGAAGTACTAAGTGTAAACCTACTTAGTGAAGTACTAAGTGTAAACCTACTTAGTGAAGTACTAAGTGCAAAAAAGTAAGTAAAATGTTCATGTAAGAAAATCCACAGGAACTGATTCGATTGATCTTTTCTGCAGCTTTCACACATTTTTTTGTATTCAACAATTGTCCTTCCCCTTTAAAAAGCTGGGGATCCGTCTGACCTAGATAACTACCATCCAATTTCCCTTCCCCTTTAAAAAGCTGGGGATCCGTCTGACCTAGATAACTACCATCCAATTTCTAAACTTACAAAATAGGAATCACTGTGCTGTTCACATTTATTGACCTATCCAAGGCCTTTGATGATGTTGACCATCCCCTCATTCAAAGGTTGTGTGAAATGGGCCTCGGCCAGGCATCTTCCAAGTGGTTTGGGAACTGTCAGACAGGACACAATGTGTGCTTTATGATGGTGTCAAGTCAAGTTACCTCAACTTTACTAAAGGTGTCCCACAGGGGTTGATTTTGGGACCTGTCCTCTTTACTACTTATATAAATAATATCGGTGTAACTGCAACAAGCTATAACATTCATCTGTATTTCTATACAGCCCCTACTGCTGACCAGGCAGAGCTTTGGTTTCTGTTGCCTTGCAGACAGCACTTGTTGATTTAAAATGTGTACTTAATGTGGGAAAAATTAAATGTACTGTATGTTGCTTTCAAATGATCATAGCTGTATCCCAGATGGTTTACACGTTTATGCATTGGATGGTTCTTTCATCGAGCAGGTTACCGCGTATAAATATCTTGGGGGTTTTGGATTGACAAAAAAAATGTGATGTTTAAAAAAAAAACATAAAGATGAGCTAGTTAAGAAGCTGATGTTTAAAATAGGCTTATTTTATTATACGCCTCTCCTTAAACAGTAAGGGTTAACCAACCCTGTGAGTGGGTTTGGTGCCACGTAAGTTGTAGAGGCAACCATCCTGCCAACTCTTTATTATGGTGACACCTTTTCTCAGAATGCAGCAGCCTCTAATCTAAAACCCCTGGATGTGAAATAGATCAGGGTGTGACAGTATGTAGTGTACCAGAGCGTGCTTTATCACAGGTGACAGGTTTAATAGTCATTACTACATTCTTCATCAGATGGTTGGCTGGACTTTCCCATAGATCACATTTCTCCCTTTTTATTTACAAAGCTCTGCTGCACAAGATTCCAACATATCTCATATCTCTCTGTTAGCCTTTTACTGCAGTGGGCTAAATCAGGATCACACAGTGTTTCTTGGTAGTTTCGAAACAAATCTAATTTGAAACAAAAGTATACACCTCACACACATGGTTATGGGCTTAAAAACAGAAGGCACCTGTACCATGTCAGAGAGTTGAAATGTATTCCATTTTGTTTGCATCCCAATATTACACTTTAAATACATAATTGATATACATCACAGAAGACTGAAATATAACAAAACTGTTTGACATAGAAACACAGTATTTCCATTGTTACATTTATTATTTATTAAATTATGAAAATGATTAATAGCATTCCACCCATGAGGCCAAAGAGGGCGCTTTTCATCATTGACTGCAAGAAAGGGCTACAGTATAAAAATATGTGGCACCAAACCCACTCACAGGGTTGGTTAACCCTTGAGGTCCCTCGTGTCTCTATCAACCTAGGTAAATCAGCCTTTAGTTCTAACGCCCCCAATGTTTGGAATAATTTACAATCCTCATTACATCTTGAATCCCTGGTGCCAATCGTACAGTTTATAACACTGATGAGGGATGAATTCACTGCGGGTTGCAAAGTGTTTTGGTTGATTGTAAAAAAAATATATATATATATATTTGTGTTGTTTAAATGTTGTGTATCTGTAACTGTTGTATCTTGTAGTTTATTTTCAAGGTTTTATTGAATTATGATGTTGATTTGTGAATTGTTTGTTCTCCAGACACCATTTGAGAATGAGACCCTGGGGTCTCAATTGGGCTTCCTTGAAGAAATAAAAGTTCAACTAAAAATAAGCACACAAACACACACACAAACTTAGCAACTAATTCTGTTTCAGTGTCCTATGAAAGTTAGAGAGAGAGTTTGTGCATCAACAGTCACATTGAGAGCTTTATGCTGTGTTTGTTTTCTATGACTGACTGTGTTCTGTGTCTCTGCTGTCCTTTTCATAATGTATTGATGTGTATATTGTTGTAATTACAGAGATCATCTGTAAAAGAGACCTTGATCTCAGGATGACCCCCTGAAGTGAAAAAAAAAGGTTAAATAAATATGCTGCACTTGATTTATAAGTCAGTCAATAACTAGCATGAACCTGTATCAGGAGACAGAATAACATAGTAACTGAGTTGTAATAGCAGGGACCTGTATCAGGAGACAGAATAACATAGTAACTGAGTTG